>NW_011495038.1:2948912-2964932 GCF_000754665.1 Bison bison bison | reverse complement strand
CAGATTTCCCAGCACCACTTGTTAAAGAGATTGTCTTTAATCCATTGTATATTCTTGCCTCCTTTGTCGAAGATAAGGTGTCCATATGTGCGTGGATTTATCTCTGGGCTTTCTATTTTATTCCATTGATCAATATTTCTGCTTTGTGCCAGTACCATACTGTCTTGATAACTGTGGCTTTGTAGTAGAGCCTGAAGTCAGGTAGGTTGATTCCTCCAGTTTCATTCTTTTACAAGTGGTTGACCAGATTTCCCAGCACCACTTGTTAAAGAGATTGTCTTTAATCCATTGTATATTCTTGCCTCCTTTGTCGAAGATAAGGTGTCCATATGTGCGTGGATTTATCTCTGGGCTTTCTATTTTATTCCATTGATCAATATTTCTGTCTTTGTGCCAGTACCATACTGTCTTGATAACTGTGGCTTTGTAGTAGAGCCTGAAGTCAGGTAGGTTGATTCCTCCAGTTCCATTCTTCTTTCTCAAGATCGCTTTGGCTATTCGAGGTTTTTTGTATTTCCATACAAATTGTGAAATTATATGCTGTGAAAAGAGACAAAGAATGTCACTACATAATGATCAAAGGATCAATCCAAGAAGAAGATATAACAATTATAAATATATATGCACCCAACCCGGGAGCACCACAGTACGTAAGACAAATGCTAACAAGTATGAAAGGAGAAATTAACAATAACACAATAATAGTGGGAGACTTTAATACCCCACTTACACCTATGGATAGATCAACTAAACAGAAAATTAACAAGGAAACACAAACTTTAAACGATACAATAGACCAGTTAGACCTAATTGATATCTATAGGTCATTTCATCCCAAAACAATGAATTTCACCTTTTTCTCAAGTGCACATGGAACCTTCTCCAGGATAGATCACATGCTGGGCCATAAAGCTAGCCTTGGTAAATTCAAAAAAATAGAAATCATTCCAAGCATTTTTTCTGACCACAATGCAGTAAGATTAGATTTCAATTACAGGAGAAAAACTATTAAAAATTCCAACATATGGAGGCTGAACAACACGCTGCTGAATAACCAACAAATCACAGAAGAAATCAAAAAAGAAATCAAAATTTGCATAGAAACGAATGAAAATGAAAACACAACAACCCAAAACCTGTGGGACACGGTAAAAGCAGTCCTAAGGGGAAAGTTCATAGCAATACAGGCACACCTCAAGAAACAAGAAAAAAGTCAAATAAATAACCTAACTCTACACCTAAAGCAACTAGAAAAGGAAGAAATGAAGAACCCCAGGGTTAGTAGAAGGAAAGAAATCTTAAAAATTAGAGCAGAAATAAATGCAAAAGAAACAAAAGAGACCATAGCAAAAATCAACAAAACCAGAAGCTGGTTCTTGGAAAGGATAAATAAAATTGACAAACCATTAGCCAGACTCATCAAGAACCAAAGGGAGAAAAATCAAATCAACAAAATTAGAAACGAAAATGGAGAGATCACAACAGACAACACAGAAATACAAAGGATCATAAGAGACTACTATCAACAATTATATGCCAATAAAATGGACAACGTGGAAGAAATGGACAAATTCTTAGAAAAGTACAACTTTCCAAAACTGGACCAGGAAGAAATAGAAAATCTTAACAGACCCATCACAAGCATGGAAATTGAAACTGTAATCAAAAATCTTCCAGCAAACAAAAGCCCCGGTCCAGACGGCTTCACAGCTGAATTCTACCAAAAATTTAGAGAAGACCTGACACCTATCCTGCTCAAACTCTTCCAGAAAATTGCAGAGGAAGGTAAACTTCCAAACTCATTCTATGAGGCCACCATCACCCTAATACCAAAACCTGACAAAGATCCCACAAACAAAGAAAACTACAGGCCAATATCACTGATGAACATAGATGCAAAAATCCTTAACAAAATTCTAGCAATCAGAATCCAACAACACATTAAAAAGATCATACACCATGATCAAGTGGGCTTTATCCCAGGGATGCAAGGATTCTTCAATATCCGCAAATCAATCAATGTAATACACCACATTAACAAATTGAAAAATAAAAACCATATGATTATCTCAATAGATGCAGAGAAAGCCTTTGACAAAATTCAACATCCATTTATGATAAAAACTCTCCAGAAAGCAGGAATAGAAGGAACATACCTCAACATAATAAAAGCTATATATGACAAACCCACAGCAAACATTATCCTCAATGGTGAAAAATTGAAAGCATTTCCTCTAAAATCAGGAACAAGACAAGGGTGCCCACTTTCACCATTACTATTCAACATAGTTTTGGAAGTTTTGGCCACAGCAATCAGAGCAGAAAAAGAAATAAAAGGAATCCAAATTGGAAAAGAAGAAGTAAAACTCTCACTATTTGCAGATGACATGATCCTCTACATAGAAAACCCTAAAGGATCCACCAGAAAATTACTAGAAATAATCAATGACTACAGTAAAGTTGCAGGATATAAAATCAACACACAGAAATCCCTTGCATTCCTATACACTAATAATGAGAAAACAGAAAGAGAAATTAAGGAAACAATTCCATTCACCATTGCAACGGAAAGAATAAAATACTTAGGAATATATCTACCTAAAGAAACTAAAGACCTATATATAGAAAACTATAAAACACTGGTGAAAGAAATCAAAGAGGACACTAATAGATGGAGAAATGTACCATGTTCATGGATTGGAAGAATCAATATAGTGAAAATGAGTATACTACCCAAAGCAATTTATAGATTCAACGCAATCCCTGTCAAGCTACCAACAGTATTCTTCACAGAGCTAGAACAAATAATTTCACAATTTGTATCTTTTATAATAAGGCTACCATTTTAATTATAATAGCTCTGTGTCTCCCATGAGATTTTCTAGTGTATTATTGAATCTGAAGGGGTCTTGAGTACTCTCAAATTTATAGCCAGATGGTAAAACATTTGGGTGGTCTAGAGACCTCTACAATCAGCTGGAAGGAGGGCAGTCTGAAAGGAGGGCAGTCTTGCAGAGAACTGAGCCCTTAACTCATACGATTTGTGCTAACTCCAAGTGAATATTGCTGGAATTGAAGTGAAGTATACAAGTTGGTGTCAGAATATTCATCCTTATCTTTGCAGATCTGCTTTTGATGCCTGTATATCGCATCTTGACTCTACTACAACTTTGGTTTACATGAAGCTTTAACTTGACAGTCACTCTTGTAATATTTTAAACTCTTCTGTTGAGATACAAAGATTACCAGAGACTATTTCTTTTTCATTAGAATTGGAGGCAAACATTGGTGACCACTGGCAACTTTTTGCAAAATTTTAACTAAGAAATGCATTTAGACAAAGTAAATAATTGTTTTCCTGGTTAAGGCACCTTCTCAGTGATGAAAGGAGTTCCCTGATTTTTCCCCCACCTAAAGCTTCAACATTTAATGGAAAGAATTCCCTTACACATAAAGTAGGTCAGTTTTTATTTAGAGTTCTAAAAATAAAAGCAACAAATGGTCCTTCCCCCCTCCAAATAAAAACGAGTTTACTCAGCCCATCAAAAATCCACAATATAATCCTGAATCAATATATTTGTGTGATAATTATTAAACATCATCTACATCAATAAATTTATTAAAATTGGCTCTAATTGTGAACCCTCTTCTCATGTAAGATAAAGCCCTGCTCCACAAAATTGCACTGTATTTGAACTAACTACTTCCAGTGTTCAACTGAGCTAAAATATAACAATATCTTAGTCAATCAAATAGGGGAGAAGTCAAAGGGTTTGATTGGTTTAGCGGATCACAAAGGGCAAGACTTCTTAGTCCAGTTCTTATATCACAGATTTTAATTTTTATTTTATTACGACTATTTGAATGCCCAAATAGATTCTAAGACACATTGTCACTGAAAAGTTAATATGTAAGTGTTTTGAGTATATAACCAGAAGAAAGAAACACTCTCCTGAATTGCTAAGTGTCTCAACAACAAACGAATTTGGTGATCAGTTTCTGATCATTAAAATAGCTCAGTCTCTGAGTATCCTTGGGTTTAATTCCCTGAGAAAGAGAGAATGTGACTGGCTCAGTTTGGATAAGCTGAACACTCCTGGTTTAATGAGCTGTGGATAACAAGCTGGGATTACTTGGTACCTCAGTATGGTCATTTCAATCATTTCACCTTCCCCAAAGTCTTTAATGTGGGTACTTAAAAGAATATGTGTGTGAAATGAAAATGTATTTTGCCATATCAATAAACAAAAAATGTCACAGCCATCAGTGATTTCTGGCCTCCAAATGTGAATGAGGGCTCCTGAAAACCAAGATCCAGCAGATGCTGCCACCACCATGATGATTGCTGAGGAGCTGGGGGAATGTAAGAAGTAGCCACCTGCCCCTCTTTAAGGTGAACAAGAAAACAGGATTTGGCCCCAGATAGCTGAGAAAGAATCCGCCTGCAAGGTGGGAAGCCTGGGTTCGATCCCTGGGTTGGGAAGATCCCCTAGAGAACAGAAAGGCCACCCACTCCAGTATTCTGGCCTGGAGAATTCCATGGACTATGTAGTCCAAGAGTTGTCAAAGAGTCAGAAAAGACTGAGTGCCTTTCACTTCACTTCACTTCTTTGGCTGAGGTGCATATGAAAGGACTGAATTCGCTGAGCCCATAGGTTTGCATCTTCCTAATTATAGAATGCTAAATTCCTTAATTTGACATCTGATTTGATGTTCAGAATGCCTGCTCCTTTTATTGCAAACTTGTGTGTAGCATGACTCCCCTCCCTCTTCCTTGGAGCAGTTTTCTCAGAGCTACAGAGATTCTGTGTCCTGGGCTCAGAGTCCTGAACATTCTCACCAAATAAAATAACTCTCTACTTTCAAGTTTTGACTATATTTTTAGTCGATCCATGTTAAGAGGCAAAATTTATCATGAATACTATGCTACTACACAAAGATCTAACTTATAATGCATTTTTGCTTGTTACTATTATTATTATTATTATTTTGGTATTGATTATGTAACTTAATTGGACTATTCTATGCTCTTTCTCGTAGGCTGCAGTCCATGGGGTCGCTAACAGTTGGACACGACTGAGCGACTTCCCTTTCACTTTCATGCATTGGAGAAGGAAATGGCAACTTACTCCAGTGTTCTTGCCTGGAGAATCCCAGGGCCGGCGGTCTATGGGGTCGCACTGAGTCGGACACGACTGAAGTGACTTAGCAGCAGCAGCAGCATGCTCCTTCTCAGAGTCTAACACAGTGCAAGTCCTCAACAGATGTTTAAAAAATCATTTCTGATAGAGTGTTATTGTACAAAGGGTATCATATGGAATTAAATTTAATCTTGGTCTACTATGAGGGAATTTTTTTTTTAAGTCTGGAAAATAAAAGTAGTATCAGTATGTGCACAAAATATATAGCAACAGAACTTGTGTGATAGAGTGGAAAGGACCACCATTCACCTAGACAGGAGAGCAAAATTCAATTTCTGGGTCAGTTGCAATTATTTTTATTATCCAGTTATTATCTGATCTTCAGCTTATTTCATGTAAGTAATAGAGTTGGGGGAAATGCATTTCAAGTTGTGCCCAATGATTTAATTCCCTATAGAAAAGAAAATGTATGCTGTCTGTGTGATAGTTTCTGTGGTCTAAGTTAATATTTAAGAAATATCAGTGTTCTGGGAGTAACCTGAAGGGTGATATTAAGGAAGGGATTTTAAAAAGGAAGTTCATTTTTATTATGCCCCTAGTTTATGTTATATATTGTTTAAAGCATTCTTAGTCATATTATTCCACTTTATTCTCATAAATATTCCATCAAAACCGACATAAGCATCCAAGTGTATTTATTAGCTTATACCTTTGAAAAGCCCTTTAGGAATGGTTGATTCAGTGTCTAACAAAACAGCTTGAAGGTCCAGGCTGTATTGATCAGTTAACACAGTTCTTCTGTGGCTTACCTTCATTTTCATAATGGTGCTTCCCTTCAAGGTGATATGATCACTATTGCAGACCCTGCCTAACATATTGTCAGCTCACAATGTGAGAAAAATATTAGCTTAAACCATGAACCTAGGGATATCAAGGGCTCAAGTTGGATTCCATGTTCATCCTTGAACTCTTAATAACTACAATTGCCCAATGAATGGAATACATTGACTAAAGTTCAATTATCTTCTCCACCTCTAGTAACATAAAACACATAAACAAGAGTAGGAGAAAAGTACAGAAAACTCTGAGTATAATTTCTCAAATTAGACTTGAGATTAGGTAGTAGAATCATGGATTTATTCAGCCAAATTTTATTGACTACTGTTTATGAGTTGGACACTGTGCTAGGCACTGGGAAGATAGCCCTAATCAATCAAGAAAATGTCCTTAGGTTTCATGCAGATTAGATTGATGAGGTAAGAGACAAAGAATCTATCCTGACAATAGTTTTCTATTTCTATTCTTCCAGAATCTCAGAAGGCAAATGCATTGAAGTGACACTCATGTTCTATGCCACCTGTTCATATGAAAACATTGTGTATTTCCAAATTCATAAGTGACATAGGACAGAACAGCTAAGAAGCTGTGCTGAAAGTGGTGCTTAAAAAATATAGAATTTAATAATTTGAAATGTAGTATGAGGTTAATAGCATTAGAATGCTTAGATTTCTAACTTTATTGAGAAAATGTTTAAAGTAATAATTGACTTAAAGCTCTTCAAAATTTCACATAGCTATAATGTGTTTTATGCTATTTAAATAAATAGCTCAAATCGTTCTTCCTTAGTCTTTCTTTCTAGTATTATTTATTCTCTCTAAATTACTTATGTACTTAGTTTTTTTTTCATTATTTTTTTGTTTCTTGTTTTGTGCTTTGCCATCTACACTCACATAGATTATAATCAATGATGATCTGGATTTACAATTGAACTACCTTCCTTTACATGTCTTTTCCAGAGAACTCATACCCAGAAAGATAATAGTTGCATATATTGTTCATATTGCTCATTGTTCTATTGTTCATGTCAGAAAATTTCCAGGAAATAATTTAATGAACACCAAAATTTTCAGCTTTTCAGCAAGCAACATCAAAAACTGTTTACTCTGTAAGATTCCAAGACTGTTTACACTCTTGACCCCAAACTCCTACTTTGTTTTCTCTACTTATCCTCAACTATAATATCATTATACTTACCCAATCCTAATCAAGCCACTCCTCTGAGAGATCCACCTAAAACTTTTTGATAATTTGCTATAGATTTCCAAGAACTATCAAGAATTATCAAGCACTATGTTCATAAAGCTCTTAATGCTATACCAATTCTGCATTATTTCTGTTGTCTTCTTAAAGAGTATTTCAAATAATTCAAATAAATCTGAAAGGAGAAGTACATAGGAAGAAATGGGCAAATCAGTTGCACACAAAGAATGGAATTAAAATGACCAATTTTATTATCCTTTGATACCTGATGAGACACACTGTATCTAGGATTACAAATGTAGATTCTTTATGAAGTGTTTCCTGATGAAGTGTAGATAGTCAGTGTTGAAATTCATGCAGGATAAAGACGTATGAGAAACACACCCTCACATCGAAGGAATATTTATTTCAAGCATTTTTGCCCTTTTTAAATAACTGAAAATAATTGCTTGTCTTACTACCTCCTTAAGGGAATTGTCTCTCTAAAATATAAGCTAATTTTTAGTGTATGGTTAAAAATGTCAATTTTCCATGATTACATTAATTTAAGTGCCAAGATTTAGAAGCAAGATTTAGAGTCTCAGCCTAAAGTTGATTAGACAAGAGAAGAATAATAGCATGGACTACTTTGTCTTACAAAGAGAAATAATGCAAATAGGTGCAGCCTCAGGGTAACAAAACAATATACATCTGGCCTGTCAGAGTCCTCCTATCCCAGAGGGCTCTGTGTACAGAGAGAAAGTGAATTCAATGAATGGTTAGTAAAATGGCAATTTCTAGTTTTCAGCTTCAGTTTCTGTTCTTAAGAGAGAAAAGTCTTTTTCCTCACAGACAGATAGGGGAAACCCACAACCCCATCCCAAAGCAAGGTATTTCCATAGACAGGAATAGTTCAGATGGAAATTAAAGACAAAATGTAGCCTGGTGATTTAAGTTTGCTCCTACTGGGCAGTTAGACAAAATAGACTATGAAGTGCTTTTGTAGACAGAAAAGTCCTATAAAAATGCTAACCTATTAATCATGGGTGATTTTAATTACAGTGATATTGATTAGTATAGCAACTATGCAAAATCTAAGCCACACACACTGCGCTTTCCTGAGTTTGCTTTTTTTCCCCCCCTCCTCAGTTTCATGAACAGCTGGCTTAACCAAAGCCTATTTTAAGACCCAAAAAGAGCAAACATGAATAAAGTTGAAGGTTGTAGAAGTTTACAATGAGAAGTTATTGAAGACAATGAAATTCTAGAATCTCTAAGAAAACTTGGATTCTTGAAAGAAAGCTCTGTAAAGTATTATGCCTCTAGGGAATGTTTTAGTCAATTTCTATAGTAAATGCATAAATGGTTCTATTTGGTTTTATTCCCTTGATTTAATATATATAGTTAAATTAAATGGCATGTATTTGATGTACTTCCTAAAGCATATATACGCACATCTGTGCTTTGAGTCTAGCCTCTGCTTTTATGAGAATATTGTCTCCCTATACACAATTCCAGTTCACACAAATGACAATAAGGAAAATGTCTTAATTTATAAAGAAATGCTGTACCTAGTGGTATCATATCACATTCACATATTTAGGTACACTACAACTCAGATGTGCAGAGAAATCATGTAAACATAGCTTATTTTCTTTTGTAAAACTGATCTAATTGTTGTCACAAACTCTTAACTGCTATGCACTGATAAACTTAATTTTTTTAAAAAATTTAAACTTTCCACTTAATATCCTTAATTCCTTTTGGTTTCAAATAATCTCTTAATTGATTTCAGTTTGGGTAAATGCTCAGTCTTTCACATGCCTTTCCTGGTGGCTTAGAGGTTAAAGCGTCTGCCTGGAATGAGGGAGACCAGGGTTCGATCCCTGGGTTGGGAAGATCCCCTGGAGAAGGAAAATGGCAACCCACTCCAGTACTCTTGCCTGGAAAATCCTATGGATGAAAGAGCCTGGCAGGCTACAGTCCATGGGGTCGCAGAGTCAGATATGACTGAGCAACTTCACTTTCACTTCACTTTCACATGTAATTTCCTTTCCCATATGCCCATCAACATGACTTTTGAATCTTAATAAGAATCTTGAGACCTCATGAAGAATGATGTGGCAAGTGGCAGGGAAGCCAAAGAAGATTCAAGGCTCTTCCATGTAGATCCTTGTTCTGTTTTCCCAGAGTGTTTAACCTACCAAGTCTAACATTGTTCAGTCCTTGAATTAGTGTCTCTTGAGATGCTTCAAGTCTTAATTAGCGTTAAGATAGTACTTGATAATGAATTCCAGCTTTTCTTCTTTCGGTCACAAAATCCCTATGCACTATAAACCATCTTATCAGTTTATCAGTCTAGTCAGTATATCTGTTCTCCTCAGGGATATGAAGAAACTGGAGAGTCTTCTACATTCTCCTGTGGGTGATCAGGAGCTGAAAGCACTGTCTCAGGCTCATTAATTTATGCTCTTTCCAATAGTCACCCTCATGTCGCACTGGTCTGGCAATGCGACAAGTGAGGAACTTCTCCAGAGAGTAACAGCTCCTCATGGACTACCCCATGGAAAAGCAGTTTCTCTTCTCACTACAACCTTCTTGTAGTGAGGTAGGGTTAGGAAACAGGAGCATGGATGAGAGACTAGCCGAATTCCTTTCTATCCTTTCTACCTTTTCTCTGAAGGGTGATAGATTCAAAGAAACCATGTATTAAAAACTGTATAAAGTATTTTCCCTTGCATCTGAAAAAACATGTATAAAATTTAATACATATTTAAACTTAATAAGTAGCATGTATGTGCCGGACATGGTGCTGAAATATGTTTATTTATTTTTGAGATGTATAGTTGATTTACAATGTGGTATTAGTCTCAGATGTACAGCAAAGTTATTCAGTTATACATACAACATATCTAATTTTTTCCAGGTTCTTTTCCCTTACAGGTTATTAAAAAATATTGAGTATAGTTCCCTGTTCTATAAGTAGGTTCTTGGTTATCTATTTTATTTATTGTACTGTGTAATGATTAATCCCAACCTCTTAATTTATCCACCACCCAACCCTCACCTTTGGTGACCATATATTTGTTTTCTATGTCTGTGGGTTTATTTCTGTTTTGTATATAAACTCATGCTTATCTTTTTCTTAAATTCCACATGCAAGTGATACCATACATTATGTGTCTTTCTCTATGTGGCATATTTCATTTAGTCTGATAATCTGTAGGTCCATTCTTGTTACTGCAAATGGCATTATTTTATTCTTTTCATGGCTGAGTAATATTCATTGTATAAATATACCTTATCTTCTTTATCCATTCATCTGCCAATGGACATTTAGATCCATGTCTTGGCTACTGTATATAGTGACAAAATGAATGTTAGGGTGCGTGTATCTTTTCAAATTGCAATCTTCTCTGCATATATGCCCAGGAGCAGGATTGTATGATCATATGGTAACCCCCCATTTTTAGTTTTTTTTTTTTTTAAATCTCCATACTGTTCTCCATAGTAGTTTTACCAATTTACATTCCCACCAACAGCGTAGTTCCTTTCTGTTCACATCACCTCCAGCATTTATTATTTATAGACTTTTTGATGATGACTTTTATTATTATTATTATTTTACTTTACAATATTGTATTGGTTTTGCCATACATCAACATGAATCTGCCACGGGTGTAAATGTGTTCCCAATACTGAACCCCCCTCCCACCTCAAAACCCATAGCATCCCTCTGGGTCATCCCAGTGCACGAGCCCCAAACATCCTGTATCATGCATCAAACCTGGACTGGCAATTCGTTTCACATATGATATTATACATGTTTCAATGCCATTTTCCCAAATCATCCCACCCTCACCCTCTGCCAAAGAGTCCAAAAGACTGTTCTATACATCTGTGTCTCTTTTGCTGTCTCACATACACGGTTATCATTACCATCTTTCTTTTTTTTTTTTTTTCTAATTTTATTTTATTTTTAAACTTTACATAATTGTATTAGTTTTGCTAAATATCCAAATGAATCCGCCACAGGTATACATGTGTTCCCCATCCCGAACCCTCCTCCCTCCTCCCTCCCCATACCATCCCTCTGGGCCGTCCCAGTGCACCAGCCCCAAGCATCCAGCATCATGCATCGAACCTGGACTGGCAACTCGTTTCCTACAAGATATTCTACATGTTTCATTGCCATTCCATCTTTCTAAATTCCATATATATGTGTTAGTATACTGTATTGGTGTTTTTCTTTCTGGCTTACTTCACTCTGTGTAATAGGCTCCAGTTTCATCCACCTCATTAGAACTGATTCAAATGTATTCTTTTTAATGGCTGAGTAATACTCCATTGTGTATATGTACCACTGCTTTCTTATCCATTCATCTGCTGATGAACATCTAGGTTGCTTCCATGTCCTGGCTATTACAAACAGTGCTGTGATGATCATTGGGGTACATGTGTCTCTTTCAATTCTGGTTTCCTCGGTGTGTATGCCCAGCAGTGGGATTGCTGGGTCGTATGGCAGTTCTATTTCCAGTTTTTTAAGTAATCTCCAGACTGTTCTCCATAGTGGCTATACTAGTTTTCATTCCCCCCAACAGTGTAAGAGGGTTCCCTTTTCTTGACACCCACTTGTAGACTTTTGGATCACAGCCATTCTGACTGGCAGGAAATGATACTTCATTGTGGTTTTGATTTGCATTTCTCTGATAATGAGTGATGTTGAGCATCTTTTCATGTGTTTGTTAGCCACCTGTATGTCTTCTTTGGAGAAATGTCTAGTTCTTTGGCCCATTTTTTTTATTGGGTCATTTATTTTTCTGGAACTGAGCTGCAGGAGTTGCATGTATATTTTTGAGATTAGCTGTTTGTCAGTTGCTTCATTTGCTATTATTTTCTCCCATTCTGAAGGCTGTCTTTTCACCTTGCTTATAGTTTCCTTTGTTGTGAAGAAGCTTTTAAGTTTAATTAAGTCCAATTTGAGTACTTTTGCTTTTATTTCCAGTATTCTGGGAGGTGGGTCATAGAGGATCCTGCTGTGATTTATGTCAGAGTGTGTTTTTGCCTATGTTCTCCTCTAGGAGTTTTATAGTTTCTGGTCTTACATTTAGATCTTTAATCCATTTTGAGTTTATTTTTGTATATGGTGTTAGAAAGTGTTCTAGTTTCATTCTTTTACAAGTGGTTGACCAGTTTTCCCAGCACCACTTGTTAAAGAGATTGTCTTTTCTCCATTGTATATCCTTGCCTCCTTTGTTAAAGATAAGGTGTCCATAGGTGCATGGATTTATCTATGGGCTTTCTATTTTGTTCCTTTGATCTATATTTCTGTCTTTGTGCCAGTACCATACTGTCTTGATGACTGTGGCTTTGTAGTAGAGCCTGAAGTTAGGCAGGTTGATTCCTCCAGTTCCATACTTCTTTCTCAAGATTGCTTTGGCTATTCGAGGTTTTTTGTATTTCCATACAAATTGTGAAATTATTTATTCTAGCTCTCTGAAAAATACCATTGGTAGCTTGATAGGTATTACATTGAATATATAGATTGCTTTGGATAGTATACTCATTTTCACTATATTGATTCTTCTGATCCATGAGCATGGTATATTTCTCCATCTATTAGTGTCCTCATCAATTTCTTTCACCAGTGTTTTATAATTTTCTATATATAGAAATATATATATAGAAAATATATATAGGGTCCTATATATAGGTCTTTAGTTTCTTTAGGTAAATATGTCCCTAAGTATTTTATTCTTTCCTTTACAATGGTAAATGGAATTGTCTCCTTAATTTCTCTTTCTGTTTTCTCATTATTAGTGTATAGGAATGCAAGAGATTTCTGTATGTTGATTTTATATCCTGCAACTTTACTATATTCATTGATTAGCTCTAGTAATTTTCTGGTGGAGTCTTTAGGGTGTTCTATGTAGAGGATCATGTCATCTGCAAACAGTGAGAGTTTTACTTCTTCTTTTCCTCTTTGGATTCCTTTTATTTCTTTTTCTGCTCTGATTGCTGTGGCCAAAACTTCCAAAACTATGTTGAATAGTAGTGGTGAGAGTGGGCACTCTGGTCTTTAGGGGAAATGCTTTCAATTTTTCACCATTGAGGATAAAGTTTGCTGTGGGTTTGTCATATATAGCTTTTATTATGTTGAGGTATGTTCCTTCTATTCCTGCTTTCTGGAGGTTTTTTTATCATAAATGGATATTGAATTTTGAAAAGGCTTTCTCTGCATCTATTGAGATAATCATAAGGTTTTTATTTTTCAATTTGTTAATGTGGTGTATTACATTGATTTGCAGATATTAAAGAATCCTTGCATCCCTGGAATAAAGCCCACTTGGTCATGGTGTATGATCTTTTTAATGTATTGTTGGACTCTGATTGCTAGAATTTTGTTAAGGATTTCTGCATCTATGTTCATCAGTGATATAGGCCTATAATTTTCTTTTTTTGTTGCATCTTTGTCAGGTTTTGGTGTTAGGGTGATGGTGGCCTCATAGAATGAGTTTGGAAGTTTACCTTCTTCTGCAATTTTCTGAAAGAGTTTGAGTAGGATAGGTGTTAGCTCTTCTCTAAATTTTTGGTAGAATTCAGCTGTGAAACCATCTGGATCTGGGCTTTTGTTTGCTGGAAGATTTCTGATTACACTTTCAATTTCTGTGCTTGTGATGGGTCTGTTAAGATTTTCTATTTCTTCCTGGTCGAGTTTTGGAAAGTTGTACTTTTCTAAGAATTTGTCCATTTCTTCCACGTTGTCCATTTATTGGCATATAATTGCTGATAGTCTTTTATGATCCTTTGTATTTCTGTGTTGTCTGTTGTGATCTCTCTCTTTTCATTTCTAATTTTATTGATTTGATTTCTCTCCCTTTGTTTCTTGATGAGTCCGGTTAATGGTTTGTCAATTTTATTTATCCTTTCAAAGAACCAGCTTTTGGCTTTGTTGATTTTTGCTATGGTCTCTTTTGTTTCTTTTGAATTTACTTCTGCCCTAATTTTTTTCTTCAAATATAAATTTATTTATTTTAACTGGAAGTCAACCACCCCACAATATTGCATTGGTTTTGCCTTAATTTTTAAGGTTTCTTTCCTTCTACTAACCCTGGGGTTCTTCATTTCTTCCTTTTCTAGTTGCTTTAGGTGTAGAGTTAGGTTATTTATTTGACTTTTTTCTTGTTTCTTGAGGTATACCTGTATTGCTATGAACTTTCCCCTTAGCACTGCTTTTACAGTGTCCCACAGGTTTTGGGTTGTTGTGTTTTCATTTTCATTCATTTCTATGCATATTTTGATTTCTTTTTTTACTTCTTCTGTGATTTGTTAGTTATTCAGCAGCGTGTTGTTCATCCTCCATATGTTGGGATTTTTAATAGTTTTTCTCCTGTAATTGAGATCTAATCTTACTGCATTGTGGTCAGAAAAGATGCTTGGAGTGATTTCAATTTTTTTGAATTTACCAAGGCTAGATTTATGGCCCAGGATGTGATCTATCCTGGAGAAGGTTCCTTGTATGCTTGAGAAAAAGGTGAAATTCATTGTTTTGGGGTGAAATGTCCTATAGATACCAATTAGGTCTAACTGGTCCATTGTATCATTTAAAGTTTGTGTTTCCTTGTTAATTTTCTGTTTAACTGATCTATCCATAGGTGTGAGTGGAGTATTAAAGTCTCCCACTATTATTGTCTTACTGTTAATTTCCCCTTTCATACTTGTTAGCACTTGTCTTACATATTGCGGTGCTCCTATGTTGGGTGCATATATATTTATAATTGTTATATCTTCTTCTTGGATTGATCCTTTGATCAATATATAGTGTCCTTCTTTGTCTCTTTTTACAGCCTTTGTTTTAAAGTCTCTTTTATCTGATATGAGTATTGCTACTCCTGCTTTCTTTTGGTCTCTATTTGCATGGAATATCTTTTTCCAGCCCTTCACTTTCAGCCTGTATGTGTCCTCTGTTTTGAGGTGGGTCTCTTGTAGACAACATATATAGGGGTCTTATTTTTGTATACATTCAGCCAGTCTTTGTCTTTTGGTTGGGGCATTCAACCCATTTACATTTAAGGTAATTATTGATAAGTATGATCTCGTTGCCTTTATTGTTTTGGGTTCGAGTTTATACACCCTTTTTGTGTTTCCTGTCTAGAGAATATCCTTTAGCATTTGTTGGAGAGCTGGTTTGGTGGTGCTGAATTCTCTCAGCTTTTGCTTGTCTTTAAAGCTTTTGATGTCTCCTTCATATTGAATGAGATCCTTTCTGGTTACAGTAATCTGGGCTGTAGGTTATTTTCTTTCATCACTTTGAGTATGTCTTGCCATTCCCTCCTGGCCTGAAGTGTTTCTATTAAAAGATCAGCTGTTATCTTTATGGGAATCCCCTTGTGTGTTAAGGGGATTTGTTGTTTTTCCCTTGATGCTTTTAATATTTGTTCTTTGTGTTTGATCTTTGTTAATTTGATTAATATGTGTCTTGGGATGTTTCCCCTTGGGTTTATCCTGTTTGGGACTCTCTGGGTTTCTTGCACTTGGGTGATTATTTCCTTCCCCATTTTAGGGAAGTTTTCAACATTATCTCAAGTATTTTCTCATGGTCTTTCTTTTTGTCTTCTTCTTCTGGGACTCCTATGATTCGAATGTTGGGGCCTTTAATATTATTCTGGAGGTCTCTGAGATTATCCTCATTTCTTTTAATTTGTTTTTCTTTTTTCTCTCTGATTCATTTATTTTACCATTCTATCTTCTAGTTCATTAATCCTATATTCTGCCTTCATTATTCTACTATTTGTTGCCTCCAGAGTGTTTTAGATCTAATTTATTGCATTATTCATTATATGTTGACTGTTTTACTTCT
>NW_011495038.1:2948069-2948420 GCF_000754665.1 Bison bison bison | reverse complement strand
TTAGGATTTGAAATAGTTCAACTGGAATTCCATCACCTCCACTAGCTTTATTCATAGTGATGCTTCCTAAGGCCCACTTGACTTCACATTCCAGGATGTCTGGCATCTACATTTGTTATCACAAAACTCCCATTCTTAATTATCTTTATAATAACTAAGCAAATTAATATACCTATATACAATGAACAGTATGATTAATACTGTTTGCCACCCCATGGACTGTAGCCTGCCAGGCTCCTCTAGTCCATGGGATTCTCCAGGCAAGAATACTGACATGGGTTGTCATTCCCCTCTCCAGGAGATCTTCGTGACCCAGGGACTGAATGCAGGTCTCCCGCATTGCAGGCAGAT
>NW_011495038.1:2946231-2947969 GCF_000754665.1 Bison bison bison | reverse complement strand
ATATATTGACTCTTTTTTACTTCTTCTAGGTCCTTGTTAAACCTTTCTTGCATCTTCTCAATCCTTGTCTCCAGGCTATTTATCTGTGATCCCATTTTGATTTCAAGATTTTGGATCATTTTCACTATCATTATTCAGAATTCTTTATCAGGTAGAGTCCCTATCTCTTCATCTTTTGTTTGGTTTGGTGGGCATTTATCCTGTTCCTTTACCTGCTGGGTATTCCTCTATCTCTTCATCTTGTTTATATTGCTGAGTTTTGGGTGGTCTTTCTGTATTCTGGCAGTTTGTGGAATTCTCTTTATTGTGGAGTTTCCTCACTGTGGGTGGGGTTGTACAGGTAACTTGTCAAGGTTTCTTGGTTAGGGAAGCTTGTGTCGGTGTCCTGGTAGGTAGAGCTGGATTTCTTCTCTCTAGAGTGCAATGAAGTGTCCAGTAATGAGTTATGAGATGTCAGTGGATTTGGAGTAACTTTGGGCAGCCTGTATATTGAAGCTCAGGGCTGTGTTCCTGTGTTGCTGGAGAATTTGCATGGTATGTCTTGCTCTGGAACTTGTTTGCCCTTGGGTGGTGCTTGGTTTCAGTGTAGGTATGGAATAATTTGATGAGCTCCTGTTGATTAATGTTCCCTGGAGTCAGGAGTTCTCTGGTGTTCTCAGGATTTGGACTTAAGCCTCCTGCTTCTGGTTTTCAGTCTTATTTTTATGGTAGTCTCAAGACTTCTCCTTCTATACAGCACCATTGATAAAACATCTAGGTTAAAGATGAAAAGTTCCTCCACAATGAGGGACACCCAGAGAGGTTCACAGAGTTACATGGAGAAGAGAAGACGGAGGAGTGAGTTAGAGATGACTCAAATGAGATGAGGTGGAATCAAAAGAAGAGAGAGCAAGCTAGCCAGTAATCACTTCCTTATGTGTGGTCCACAGTCTGGACCACTCAGAGATATTCACGGAGTTATACAGAGAAGAGAAGAGGGAAGAAGGAGACAGAAGTGGCCAGGAGGATAAAAGGGGGGAATCAAAAGGAGAAAGACAGATCTAGCCAGTAATCAGTTCCCTAAGTGTTCTCTACTGTCTGGAACACACAGAGATTCACAGAGTTGGGTAGAGAAGAGAAGAGGGAGGGAGGAGATAGAGGTGACCTGGTGGAGAAAAAGGAGAGTCCAAAGGGGGAGAGAGTAGTCAAGCCAGTAATCTCGCTCCCAAGTAAAAATGGGTACTGAAGATTGGGTTCTTAAAGGTACAAAATTGATAATAAATATCAAAAAGCAAAGATTAAAAATCTATAGAGGTTGGATTTTCAAAAATACAGTATTAAAGAAAAAAAAAAACAGAAAGAAAAGTCACAAAAATTATATATATATATAATTTTTTAAAAGCAAACTACATATATATATATATGCATATATATATATGAGCTCATCATATCATCAAAGCAAACTTCATATATATATAAATAGGGTCTTTAAAAAAATAGGGTCTTTTTTTGGCAAAGTAATATTAGGTTATTAAAATTAAAGGAGTAATAGAAGGCTTAAAATTGAAAAAAAATTAAAAGAAACAAGAATGATAGTAAAAGTATATCTAGAACTTTCTCTGGTGTTGTGGGCAGTGTGGGGTCAGTTCATTTTCAGATAGTTCCTTGGTCTGGCTTATATTTCTCAAGATCTATAGGCCCCTTCCTATGTAGTCGGTACTAACTACAGGGTTTTAATCTATTGCACCTGTCACTTCCT
>NW_011495038.1:2937413-2946131 GCF_000754665.1 Bison bison bison | reverse complement strand
ATAGTTCCTTGGTCTGGCTTATATTTCTCAAGATCTATAGGCCCCTTCCTTTGTAGTTGGTACTAACTACAGGGTTTTAATCTATTGCACCTGTCACTTCCAAGGCAGTTCCCTCTGTTTTAGCTTCTTCTGTTTGCTGGTCTTTTCAGTGTCTGATTTCTGCCCTAACACAAGGGGGGCGGTGGTGGACACTTTTTTTTAGGCTCATTTGTTCAGTCGCGCTGTGGGGAGGGAGGGATGCTGCAAACAAATAACACTAGCGTGTTATTTGTCATGTTATTTGCTCGCAGTGTCCCAGCCACACTGGGCCTGCCCCCACTCATGGTGCATGTGCCCTCCCTTCCCACACTGCTCAGGCTCTAGGTTGCTCCACCAGGAACCGTCCAAGGCCGGCTCTGGGCTTCCTGCACCTCCCAGGTCTAAGCCGCTCAGGTTCAGGTGCTCAGGTAGTCCTCAGAGGCACAGACTCCGTTGGGACTGCGTTTTCTGCCCTTCCCAGGTCCGAGCAGCTCAGGTGATGAGGTATTTGGCGAGTGTGGTTGCTGCGACTTATCACCCACCCCCGTCCCTGCCGCTGGTTTTCTTGGTGTACAACCAGCGCACCTTTGCAGGCGGATGTCTAGAATCCCAATAAGTCTTAGCAAAGAAGCCTGCTTGCAGTTTGGTAGATAATGTCTCTCTGGGGCTGCGATTGCCCCCTTCTGGCTCTGGCTGCCTGTCACTGGAGGGGGATGGTCTGCAGTGGACTCTGTTCAGTCCTTTGTTCTGTGAGTGGGCCTGGCAGTGTCTTAGGTTAGGGCTTTGCACGGGGTAGCTATCCCACAGTCTGTTTTGCTAGTCCAAGTTAGTTCCCTCAGATTGCGTTCGGAGCATTCAGGCTCCATCCTTACTCTAAGCAATGCAGCCTGCTCCTCCCTGCCCAGCCCCCACTTGCTAGTGGTGGGTACAGGCATCTGTGCTGCTTCTCCACTGGGGTAGTACCATTGGGCTCGTAATCTGTGGGTTTTAATTATTTATTTATTTTTCCTCCCTGTTATGTTGCCCTCTGTGCTTCCAAGGCTTGCCACAGACTTGGCAGTGAGAGTGTTTCCTGGTGTTTGGAAACTTCTCTCTTTTTAAGACTCCCTGCCCCGGACAGAGCTCCATCCCTACATCTTTTGTCTCTTTTTTTGTCTTTTATATGTTTTCCTATCTTCTTTCGAAGACAATGGGCTGCTTTTATGGGTGCCTGATGTCTTCTGCTGGCATTCAGAAGTTGTTTTGTGGAATTTACTCAGCATTTAAATGTTCTTTTGATGAATTTGTGGGGGAGAAAGTGGTCTCCTTGCCCTATTCCTCTGCCATCTTAGGACCGTGATGATGACTTTTGATAGATGTGAGATGACACCTCAAAATAGTTTTGATTTATTTGCAATTGTCTACCAAGTAGTGAGGCTGAGCATCTTTTTTTATGTGCATTTTGGCCATCTTTAGGTCTTGTTTGGATAAACGTCTATCCTTAAAAATGGGCAAAATATATTATTTAATATTCATATCAAACTTGAAAATCAGATCAGATCAGATCAGTCACTCAGTCATGTCCAACTCTTTGCGACCCCATGAACTGCAGCACACCAGGCCTTCTTGTCCATTACCAACTTCCGGAGTTCACCCAGATCCACGTCCATCGAGTCAGTGATGCCATCCAGCCATCTCATCCTCTGTTGTCCCCTTTTCCTCCTGCCCCCAATCCTTCCCAGCATTAGAGTCTTTTCCAATGAGTCAACTCTTCGCAGGAGGTGGCCAAAGTACTGGAGTTTCAGCTTTAGCATCATTCCTTCCAAAGAAATCCCAGGGCTGATCTCCTTTGGAAGGGACTGGTTGGATCTCCTTGCAGTCCAAGGGACTCTCAAGAGTCTTCTCCAACACCACAGTTCAAAAGCATCAGTTCTTCAGTGCTCAGCCTTCTTCACAGTCCAACTCTCACATCCATACATGACCACAGGAAAAACCATAGCCTTGACTAGACAGACCTTTGTTGGCAAAGTAATGTCTCTGCTTTTGAACATGCTATCTAGGTTGGTCAAAACTTTCCTTCCAAGGAGTAAGCGTCTTTTAATTTCATGGCTGCAATCACCATCTGCATTGATTTTGAAGCCCCCCAAAATAAAGTCTGACACTGTTTCCACTGTTTCTCCATCTATTTCCCATGAAGTGATGGAACCAGATGCCATGATCTTCGTTTTCTGAATGTTGAGCTTTAAGCCAACTTTTCACTCTCCACTTTCAATTTCATCAAGAGCCCTTTTAGTTCCTCTTCACTTTCTGGATAAGGGTGGTGTCATCTGCATATCTGAGGTTACTGATATTTCTCCCAACAACCTTGATTCCAGTTTGTGTTTCTTCCAGTCCAGCATTTCTCATGATGTACTCTGCATATAAGTTAAATAAACAGGGTGACAATATACAACCTTGACGAACTCCTTTTTCTAGGTATCAATATTTTATCAATGTTAGTAAGTAGTTTTGAGGATAAAAGAATTTAAATAACTTCTCTAATGTCAAACAGCAAATATTTGGCAAACCTGGTATTCATGACCAAGTATAGAAGACTTTGAACTGACACCTTTAAATATTATGATCAAATGTAAGAGAGTGAACTGATTCACCCATATCTATATCCCCATGAAAACAAATATCCAGGAAGATATCATAAAACCCAGCAAATATAAAAACTGAAAACTTAGAGTCCATATGTTTTAATGTGGTATATTGTCTTTTTTTGGAATTCATATTACACTTGTTGGGCTGATTATAAGGAAGACCTATCAGCAAATACAGGAAATCGATGCTCTTCTTAGAGTTCCAAATTATAAGGACCCTCATGTGTAGACAAAAATAATTCCCTAGACCTTGAATTCAAATTTCAATATTAAGTTACTCTGTATTGGAAATATCTCGAGTAGTTTTTGTTTCTTATAGTAAACTTTAACTAGTAAAATATATAGAACTGGAAGGGATTCCAAGAAAAGACCCTTAAGATGGACTTCATCACCAGTGAAAGTGGATTGTAGGTGGCCTACCAAATGTGGTTATTGGTAGCATGCAGTCTCTTATCACTGAGTGGGATTTGGAGATAAAGTGGCTCCTGAAAATGATTCTGAGGAATTTAGAGAGAGTGAGGTGAGTTGGTTTCTTCTGATTGAACAGGATGGCACAATGAAAGAAAATTATAACACGGGGACTTAAATATTCAGCTTCCTTTTCCTTCTTTCCTTTCACTTCCCAAATTCACCTGCTTCCATAAGTTTAGACTTTCTTGAGTCCCTAAAAGGGTCTCTTACTATTAACAGTCACTGATTGAGACAACAATAAATAAGACACAGAAATCAATTCAAGGAGTTACAGAAATGCAAAGTAATTTGAAGCTTCTACCTTGCCAGGTCTGTTATATGACAGTTAGGCTCTTAATAGGATAGAGTTAAGCTCTCAGAATCATAATGGAAACATGTGAGTAAGATACAATAAACATGAGTTTTTAAATCTCCAAATCCTATAACTGTCCCCTTGCCTAAGGAATTAACTGATTTATTGTGTATTTTTTTTAACATTTTTTGGGGGGGAAGCCATAGCTTCTTGAAGATATTGACATTCTCTCATTTGTATCAGTCAGAGTCCATAGTCAGAAAATGGAAGTCAAAGCAATTATTTGAAGAGAGACACTTTTATTTGAAAAAATTATTAACTAGGAATAAAGTTTTTAGCCATGCAAGTGAAAGGATAAAATGAAAATCTAAGGTATGGGAAAGGTAGCAGCTGTATAGGAAAGGTAGCATGCATTTTAAGTCACTTCAGTTGTGTCCGGCTCTCTCTGTCCACGGGATTCTCCAGGCAAGAATTCTGGTATGAGTTCCTATGCCCTCCTCTGGGGATCTTTCTGACCAAGGGATTGAACCTGTATTTCTTACCTCCTCTTTCATTGGCAAGTGGGTTCTTTACCACCTGGGAAGACCATAGGATTCTATCCCTAAATCTCAGAGAAGAAAAGAAGTAATTGGAATTATAAAAACTTTGAAAGTTATAGGATGGGGCTGAGAATGTGGGACCCAGACTTCTGAAGAGGGGATTCTGGTTGGCTGTGGCTGGTATAAGAAGATGGGTGCAAATGAAGCTGGTTGCGCTATCACTTGGAAAAGTTGAAAACACCATTTATTTATTGCTATTAGAAGGAATTGTTACTGCTAGCGTAAGGAATCATTAATGAGTTGGCCCTGACAGGAACCAGAAGTAAACAGGAAACTCACAAGAAAGAAACTGGAACAGGTAAAGTACTTCTTTCATCTCTATATTTGAAGTCCCCTACTATCCTTTATCACAGATTCTATCATATAGCCACTTGGCCAAACAAAAAGGCGTTTGCAGAGATCTAATTCCAGCATCACGGACAGTATACAAGGATACAGACTTAGCACCTTAGGCAGTTCCTTCAAGAGCACTTACCAATTATCCTCAAGCCCTTCTCTAGTCACCCCTCATAGCTTTCAAATCCATGACCAGAACCATATCCTAACAGATGTCTCAGGAGGGAAAATGAAAGATCCGACTTGAGAGGAGATGCTTCACACACCAGAAGTGTGACTTACAGGTTAGTCACAAGACTTTGCTAATTTACTTTATCAAAAATCTATGGAATATGTGTGGGAATGGATTACATGGCTACCAAGAGGGGATAGTGAACACAACCTTAGAGGTGTTGAATTTATCATTAAAGGATGATATTTCAGGTTGAATTTCATCTCTGTCACTTACAAGCCTTGTGAAAACTTTGTGAACTTAAACAAGATGCTTAACTGTTTTATGCCTAATTTTGCTCATTAATAAAATAGGGATGACATTTGTATTTACCGTGTGTGATTATTGTGAAGATTAATATCTTCACATATTAATACATACATATTAATATATGTATCAGCTTAGATAAGTATCTGGAACATACTAAGTATAGTTTTAGCAGATAAAAACTACTCAAGAAGCTAGAAGCAACTATAATAGTTTGTTTGACTATCTCAATGAAACATGGATTCAGCAGTTGCCTTAATTAAATAAAGTTGACATATTAGATATTTATTGTATAACATAATGGAAGAAATACAATGACTTAGGAAGATAGGAATGCTGGAGTACATTTTTCACCTGTGATCTGTTTATCCACCCCCTACCTATATTACCCTGGAGGTCTACTACCAAATAAATATTTATCTAGGCTTCCCAAATGAATATGTGGCTTTCTACCAAGATGGGTGTACACCTTACACTAAGGAAAGAGAACAAACTTGACTTTCAAAGGATTATCATACAGTGGTTTCCACTGTTTGGGAATGTATGGTAATATATTGGGGTTTACCAGTCAGAATAAGAGTACATATGGACTCGGTGGTAAATGGAATTTGTCTTGCATTCAGCTCCAACAGCCGATTTGTAACACAAACCTGTATTTATTTCTGCCATTTTTGACTACATAATTTGAACAGACAAACCTGGCAACTAACAAAATCCGTGCACTGGTTCCCTCATAATAATGAGGATTATTTTGCTTGTTAAAGCCTAGGGAAACCCCTTAAACTTCCCCTGTATAGCAAAATAATAAACCAAACTCCATCTTGTAACTCTGGTGCACCACAGATATTAGTGCCACCCAAAGACTTGAAGAATGTCAAAGTGATTATTTCTATCATGTTCCCATTTAAGAAGCAGAAAATATACTGATATTGTGAAAAGAAGATGGGTTAGTGTTTGAGAATGACAGAGAATTATTTTAAACTTGATCAGAAGGTTAAATGTAACTGGGGTTGCTGTTCCCCTTGTGGTCTCCTTTTTGCAGCTAATCAACATTCTTCTGACAACTGGTAAGCAGTTTTCAGTGTGCAAATTTGTTTTTTCTTCCTCTGTCTTAACAAGCAGATGCAGTTTGCTGTGAGGTCAGCAGTACACCTCTGGTTCCCTGCATAAATTGGCTTCAAGAATCTTGATCATCTCACCATCCTATAGGATAATACGGTGGTTCACTGCATGGATAACATTGCGTTGACTGAATTTGATAAGTATTTACAGAAATACTCTAAATGCCTATATATGCAAACATACATATGCTAGAGAATGGAATGTAAACCCCACCAAAACTCAGGGTGTCACCTCAATGTTAGACAGTGGTATGGGGATATTGACATAACTCTTCAAATTAAAAAAAAAAAAATCAACTTTATTTTGCACAAATATTACTTCCTCAGTATAGGGTGACAGGGATGTTGGCATTAATGGGAGCTGATATTGTGTGATTTTGAACCCAGCCGTCCAAGATGTCACATTATTCAGTTCTTTTCATCCTTCCAGCAATTTAGCAATCACCAAATCTTACATCAAATTTCTTTCTGCTTGAAAAACAATAGTTTCTATTACTGCACTGTGCCCTATAGTTTCATATTGCTGCTGTAACAAATTATCAAAATTTTAATATCTTAAATAATATCCGTTTATCATCTTACATATCTGGATGGAGGCCAGAACTTAAAAATGTGTCTCATATGACTAAAATCAAGGTGACAACAGGCTGCAATCCTTTCTGGAAGCTCTAGAGGAAAATTTACCTTTTTGCATTCTCCAACTTATAAAGGCTGCTATGGCAACCCACTCCAGTACTCTTGCCTGGAAAATCTCATGGATGGAAGAGCCTGGAAGGCTGCAGTCCATGGGGTTGCTGAGGGTCGGACACGACTGAGCAACTTCACTTTCACTTTTCACTTTCATGCATTGGAGAAGGAAATGGCAACCCACTCCAGTATTCTTGCCTGGAGAATCCCAGGGACAGGAGAGCCTGTTGGGCTGCCATCTATGGGGTCGCACAGAGTCAGACACGACTTAAGCGACTTAGCAGCAGCAGTAGCAGCAGCACATTCCTTAGATAGTGTCCTCATTCCATTTTTCTTAAATCTTTCTTATACTGCTTCACTCATTCTAAATTTCCTGCATCTTTCTTTTACATATGAGGACTCTTATGATTGTATTGAACCCACTCAGATAGTCCAGAATAATCATATTATTTCAGAGTCATCTGATATGCAGCTTAATTTCAGCAATGAACTTAATTCCCCTTTGCTATGTAACAGAACACATTAGCAAGTTCTAAGCATTAGGACCTGGACGTCTTTGGAGGACTATATTTTGTCTGCTACTCCTTCTGTCTTTCCTCCCCTCCCCATCACCTCATATTTCCAAGAGCATGAATTTCCATTTACCAATCTTGTTGACTCCCCATTGGCAAAAGTACCAGTGCCTTTTATTGAATTTGGAAGATATAAATGACTGCATATGCCTCACTTTCTACATTCTTCTAGGGCACTGAGAGCATACATTGCACTCTCTGTGTATGGTGGTCCCCGGAAAAGTACTGAAGCTCTTTATTTATTACAGGCTGATGCAAAATTGTGGGTCACCCAATCTGAGGTCAGTGTTAATCAGGTTGTTATCAGCATATCTGAATAACTTTGCCTAAAATGTATTATTAATAGTTAAACCTTTTATCTTCAGCTATCTGTCTCCAGTATCTACACAGCAATTGGTTCAAAACTCTGACAAAACATATAAGGATGTAATATACCAAAAGAAAATACTTTATTTTTGTGGACTCCAAAATCACTGCAGATGGTGACTGCAGCCATTAAATTAAAAGATGCTTGCTACTTGGAAGAAAAACTATGACCAAACTAGACAGCATATTAAAAAGCAGAGACATTATTTTGCCAACAAAAGCCCATCTAGTCAAAGCTGTGGTCTTTCCAGTAGTCATGCATGGATGTGAGAGTTGGACGATAAAGAAAGTTGAGTGCTGACGAATTAATGCTTTTGATTCTGGTGTTGGAGAAGACTCCTGAGATTCCCTTGGACTGCAAGGAGCTCAAAACAGTCAATCCCAAAGGAAAACAGTCCTGATTATTCTTTGGAAGGACTGATGCTGAAGCTGAAACTCCAATAATTTGGCCAACTGATGCAAAGAATTGATTCTTTGGAAAAAACCCTGAAGCTGGGAAAGATTTTAGGTGGGAGGAGAAGGGGATGACAGAGGAATGAGATGGTTGGATGGCATCACTGACTTGATGACATGAGTTTGAGCAAGATCCAGGAGTTGGTTATGGCCAGGGAAGACTGGCGTGCTGCTGTCCATGGGGTCGCAAATAGTCCGACTTAACTGAGCAACTGAACTGAAATGAATGCCAAAATAAAATAACAGTAGCTGCTACATGAGTGGTTATAAGTATTCATTGAGGCTACATCCAATTAAAATAAATAAATTAATAAAATAAAATTTAAAAATACTATTAATAGAAATACAAGAATACACAGAAGAACTGTACAAAAAAGATCTTCATGACCCAGATAATCGCGATGGTGTGATCACTCACCTAGAGCCAGACATCCTGGAATGTGAAGTCAAGTGGCCCTTAGAAAGCATCACTATGAACAAAGCTACTGGAGGTGATGGAATTCCAGTTGAACTATTCCAAATCCTGAAAGATGATGCTGTGAAAGTGCAACACTCAGTATGCCAGGAAATTTGGAAAACCAGCAGTGGCCACAAGACTGGAAAAGGTCAGTTTTCATTCCACTCCCAAAGAAAGGCAATGTCAAAGAATGCTCAATCTACCGCACAATTGCACTCATCTCACATGCTAGTAAAGTAATGCT
>NW_011495038.1:2936866-2937313 GCF_000754665.1 Bison bison bison | reverse complement strand
GACCTTCCGGTCGCACCTCAGGATGAGGCCGGTCTCACGACGACATTCCAGACGTGGCCTCGTGGGTGCTTCCACATTGCGAAGCACCCCGATTCCCCGGTCCCCTCTTGATAAGAACCCGATGCCCGGACACCTCTCCGAACTCCACCCTGTGAATGAAGTCAACACGAAGGGGCAGTGACTCGCCCGTGCATCGTCCGCAAATAACCCCCAGGTTCCAAATACAGCTCGACAAGTGGCCTCTCTCCCCGGGAACACATCGAGAGGCAAGCGGAGTTCCACGCCTCAACCCAAGACGAGGCCTGACTGTCCTGTCCCCAGTCTGCAGGGACCCTGCGATCGGAGTCTGAAATCAGAGGAACCCTGAGGTTCCTGCCTCAACTGGAGATGAGGCCCTCTTCCAATGCACCAAACCCCGTGGAGTCCCGAGAGGCCCCTCCCACCTCC
>NW_011495038.1:2936590-2936766 GCF_000754665.1 Bison bison bison | reverse complement strand
ATGTTCAAGCTGGTTTTAGAAAAAGAGAGGAACCAGAGATCAAATTGCCAACATCCGTTGGATCATGGAAAAAGCAAGAGAGTTCCAGAAAAAACATCTATTTCTGCTTTATTGACTATGCCAAAGCCTTTGACTGTGTGGATCACAATAAACTGTGGAAAATTCTGAAACAGATG
>NW_011495038.1:2920458-2936490 GCF_000754665.1 Bison bison bison | reverse complement strand
TGTATGCAGGTCAGGAAGCAACAGTTAGAACTGGACATGGAACTACAGACTGGTTCCAAATAGGAAAAGGAGTACATCAAGGCTGTATATTGTCACCCTGTTTATTTAACTTATATGCAGAGTACATCATGAGAAATGCTGGACTGGAAGAAACACAAACTGGAATCAAGATTGCCGGGAGAAATATCAATAACCTCAGATATGCAGATGACACCACCCTTATCCAGAAAGTGAAGAGGAACTCAAAAGCCTCTTGATGAAAGTGAAAGAGGAGAGTGAAAAAATTGGCTTAAAGCTCAACATTCAGAAAATGAAGATCATGGCATCTGTTTCCATTACTTCGTGGGAAATAGATGGGGAAACAGTGTCAGACTTTATTTTTCTGGGCTCCAAAATCACTGCAGATGGTGATTGCAGCCATGAAATTAAAAGACGCTTACTCCTTGGAAGGAAAGTTATGATCCACCTAGATAGTATATTCAAAAGCAGAGACATTACTTTGCCAACAAAGGTCTGTCTAGTCAAGGCTATGGTTTTTCCTGTGGTCATGTATGGATGTGAGAGTTGGACTGTGAAGAAGGCTTAGCGCCAAAGAATTGACGCTTTTGAACTGTGGTGTTGGAGAAGACTCTTGAGAGTGCCTTGGACTGCAAGGAGATCCAAGCAGTCCATTCTGAAGGAGATCAGCCCTGGGATTTCTTTGGAAGAAATGATGCTAAAGCTGAAACTCCAGTACTTTGGCCACCTCATGCAAAGAGTTGACTCATTGGAAAAGACTCTGATGCTGGGAGGGCTTGGGGGCAGGAGGAGAAGGGGACAACAGAGGATGAGATGGCTGGATGGCATCACTGACTCGATGAACATGAGTCTGAGTGAACTCCGGAAGTTGGTGATGGACAGGGAGGCCTGGTGTGCTGCGACTCATGGGTTCGCAGAGTTGGACATGACTGAGCGACTGATCTGATCTGATTAACAGAAATTGATAAAGAAAATATAAATAATTTATTCAGAAAATTAATTGTCAAATCCCTTATGAGAGAGTCTGTAGTAATCTGTTGAGATAAAAATAATGAACAAGTATGGCCATTACATGAGGTGTACATAAGTGTTTTAGGTTCTGCTCCCAATTTCAATGTGTTGGAGTATAGGACTCCTATACATCAAACATAAGTTTGAGACACTAGCTTGTGTCCCACAATTCTGAGTTCTGACACTATTTACCCTTAGATAGCATCATATTCTACAGGTCAGGATGGGGAACACGTGTACACCCATGGCAGATGCATGCTGATGTATGGTAAAACCAATACAATATTGTAAAGTAAAAAAAAAAAAAAAAAAATTCAGTCCGACAAGATTCCCCGACCTTCATCCCTAAACCTACTCCCCACCTCCCACTCCACCCAATTTCAGATACTAGCTACAAGCCCAAGTTGGCACTTACACTTCTGATCAACTGGTGTAATCAGACATTTGAGGCCCAACAGACTCAGGAAGAGCTGTTTGCTTTCTCCTTAACTGCATAAAATAATTTAGATAGAGGTTCATATCTTTGGGGATCTCATAAATAAGAAATTTATTTTCTCTCCTGTTCATCTGTTTTATGTGCTTCCCTTGTGGTTCAGCTGGTAAAGAGTCCAATGTAATGCAGGAGACCTGGGTTCTATCCCTGGGTTGGGAAGATCCTCTGGAGAAGGGAAAAGCTACCCACTCCAGTATTTGGGCCTGGAGAATTCCATGGACCATATAGTCCATGGAGTCACAAAGAGTCAGACATGACTGAGTGACTTTCACTTCACACTTCCAATCTGTTTTATGTCAGTCTAATTATTGGACCAGACAACGAACCTAGAAGGTAAGTTTAGTTTAGTTTTCACCCTTATAAGCTAACTGACAACTAGAAAGGTTTATTTGTTTTCCTATGGTGAACATTATATTAATGTCAGAAAAGAAAAGAATACTATTTCATTAACTTCTCCTTATTTTTTGATGCTAAATTAGATATGTCATGATGATGGACTCTTCTTTCCTTCCCTCTGGAAACCAAAAGATGAAGTGTCTTGATTAAGATGGGCCAGCCAAAGAAGCAGATAAAGACCTAAGAAAATTTTCCCCCAGGTTATCACATTTTTACTCTTGTCACTATGTGTACAAAACCATGAATACTCCTCATTTCTAAACAGAGAACCCAGACACACTTCCTGATATCTAGTTCACAGTTTGAAATGTTGGTTGCTTTCAGATGAGGTTAATTTGGGTAATATATTCACCAACTTTGTAAAATATATAACATCTCTCATTATCCTTCAAATCAGTGTGCATGGTTAGTCATTCAGTCATGTCCGTTGCTTTGTGACCCCATGGGTTATAGTATACCAGGCTCCTCTGTCCATGGGATTCTCCAGGCAAGAATACTGAAGTTGGTAGCCATTCCATTGTCCAGAGGATCTTCTAGACCCAGGGACTGAACCCAGGTCTCCTACATTGCAGACAGATTCTTTAACATATGATCCACCAGGGAAGCCTTCAAATCAGTACACTGTTTATTATATAGCTTATGTAGTAGCATTTTTGGCTTCCCAGGTAGCTCATCTGGTAAAGAATATGCCTGCAATGCAGGAGACTCTGGTTTAATTCTTGAGTCAGGAAGTTCCTCTGGAGAAGGGATAGGCAACCCACTCCAGTTTTCTCAGGCTTTTCTGGTGGCTCAGATGGTAAAGAATCTGCCTGCAATTCAGGAGACCTGGTTCGATCCCTGGGTTGGGAAGATCCCCTGGCAGGAGGCATGGCAACCTACTCCAGTATTCTTCCCTGGAGAATCCCCTTGGATAGAGAAGCCTGGTGGGCTATGGTCCATGGGGTCACAAAGTGTTGGACATGACTAAGCACAGCACAGCAGCATTTTTCCTGTGATGCACTAAAATGGCCATTCATTTTCATAGAATAAATAAGGTCAGCCACTGTCTAAATTTCAAAACAAGAAGCTATCTTTACTAATCTGCTTTCTTATTTTAAATGTCTCTTTTAGGTTGTATTAACCAAAATCACCCTATATTTCACTATGAGTCCCATGGAGAAAAGTAGTATTACAGACATGCTCTTTAAACCCACATACCATTCCTACCAAATATCCCATTATCTTAACTTTTATGGTAAATATTAAATTAATTAAACAAATAAGCCAATATTTCTAGATTAAAATTTTTCTGCTTCCTAAAGATTAGACTCATTAGTTCAGAAGTCAATTAAACATCAAGTTTCTTTAATATGTGATGCTCATTGTTTCAATGAGTGTATTATATGAAGCTATTACCATGGATAGCAAGGTCTTGCTGGGAATCTGTATATTGTTGTTGTTCAATCAGTCAGTCATGTCTGACTCTTTGTAACACCATGTACTGAGCATGCCAAGCTTCCTTGTCTTTCACCATCTCCCAGAGTTTGTTCAGACTCCTGAACATTGAGTCAGTGATGCCATCCAACTATCCCATCCTCTGTTATCCCCTTCTGCTCCTGCCTTCAAACTTTCCCGGCATCAGGGTCTTTTCCAACAAGTCAGCTCTTCTCATCAGGTGGCCATAATATTGGAGCTTCAGCTTCAACATCAATCCTTCCAGTGAAAATTCAGGATTGATTTCCTTTAGGATTGACTGGTCTGAACTCCTTGCTGTCCAAGGGACTCTCAAGAGTCATCTCCAGCACCACAATTAGACCTGGATATATAGTAAAGAACTAAACAGTTGAAAATTTCCACCAAAGTTAATGTTAACCAGTATTCTTGCCTGGAGAATCCCTTGGACAGAGGAGCCTAGTGGGTTACGGTTCATAGAGTTGCAAATAGTGGGGCATGACTGAAGTGACTGAGCATGCAAACAAAGGAGCAAAAACATAATCATTTTAATTTTTTATTTATTTATATTGATTAGAGGATAATTACTTCACCATATTGTGATGGTTTTTGCCATAAATCAATATGAATCAGCCACAGGCATACATGTGTCTCCTCCATCCTGAACCTTTCTCCAACATCTTTCCCCCCTCCATCCCTCTGGGCTGTCACAGAGTACTGGCTTTGGGTGCCCTGTGTCATAAATCAAACCCCCACTAGCTATCTATTTCACATATGGTAATGTATATGTTTCAATGCTATTCTCTCAAGTCATCCCACCCTCTCCTTCTCCAACTGAGTCCAAAAGTCTGTTCTTTATGTCTGTGTCTCCTTTTTTGCCCTGCATGTAGGATCATCAGTACCATCTTTCTAGATTCCACATATATGTTTTAATATGTGGTATTTGTCTTTCTCTTTCTGACTTGTTTCATTCTGTATAATAGGCTCTAGGTTTGTTTTTAAGCCCATCTCATTGTATTAATAACCTGTCCAGCTATTCAGTCCACTTTATAATCATATTGCATCAGATCTCTAGTCTCCATTAAATTCTCTTTTCCTACACCATCCCTCTCAATACCCTTATCTGTCAAATAATCCTACTCTACATCTTATTAAGTACAAATACCCAGATGATTGAAGGTGTCAAGACTTTTAATGCTGATAATGAACTAAAATGTAAATCATTCAACAGTCAATAATCTCCAGCACATCTGTTACAACAAAGATTTATGGAAGAAAGAGAAAGAATAAAAGGAAGGAGAGAGAATAAGAGTAAGCTTGGGAGTAAGTGGGAAAGAAATAAGAGAGAGAAGAAAGGAAATAACAAAAAAGGAAGGAAGGAACAAAGAAAAGAAGGAAAGAAGGAAAATAACTACAGTGAATTGAAAGATCAGTCGTATCCAACTCTTTACAACCTCACGGACTATAGAGTCCATGGAATTCTCCAGGCCAGAATAATGGAGTGGGTAGCCTTTTTCTTCTCCAGGGGATCTTTCCAACACAGGGATCAAACCCAGGTCTCCCACATTGCTGGTGGATTATTTACTAGCTGAGCCACAAGGAAAGCCCAATACCTATAGTAATATAGCTGACTATCAGTTGACTGTTGGTGTTTGCCTTGGGCAACAGAGTTTTGCTGAGAGAACACATTAGTCATAGTAAACACCCTTACCAACAAAATAAGAGATGACTCTACAGATTGACATTACCAGATAGTCAATAATGAAGCCAGAATAGTTATGTTCTTTGCAACTAAAGATGGAGAAGCTCTATACAGTGAGTAAAGACAGGACCTGGAACCAACTGCGGCTTAGATCATGAGCTTTTTATTGCAAAATTCAGGGTTAAATTGAAGACAGTAAGGAAAATCACTAAGTCATTCAGGTATTACCTAAATAACTTACCTTATGACAATACAGTAGAGGTCATGAATATATTCAAGGGATTAGATCTAGTAGACAGAGTACCTGAAGAACTAAGGAACACTGTACAGGAGATAGTGGCCAAAATTCATCCCAAAGGAAAAACAAAATGCAAGAAGATAATGTGGTTGTCTGAGGAGACTTTACAAATAGATGCAAAAGGCGAGGGAGAAAAGGAAAGATATACCCAACTGAATGAAGTGTTCTAGAGAATAGCAAGGAGAGATAAGAAGGACATCTTACATGAACATTGCAAAGAGAGGAAAACAATAGAATGGGAAAGACCAAAGAACTCTTAAAGAAAATTGTAGATATCAAGGGGACATTTCATGAATGGACGGACATGATAAAGGATAGAAACTATAAGAACCTAACAGAAGCAGAAAAGGTTAAGAAGCGTTGGCAAAAATAAACAGAACTATTGAAGGAAAGAGTTAGTGACCCAGGTAATCTGGATGGTTCAGTCATTCACCTAGAGACTGACATCTTGTAATGTGAAGTTAAGTGGGCATTACAATGAACAAAGCTAGTGCCAGTGATGGAATTCTAGCAGAGCATTCTAAATCCTAAAAGATGATTCTGTTACAGAGCTACACTCAATATGCCAGCAAATTTGGAAAACTCAGCAATGGCCAAAGGTCTAGAAAAGGTCGATTACATTAAATTTTCATTATAATTTAAAAGAAAAGCAATATTAAAAATATTCAAACTACCATACAATTGTGCTCATTTCACATGCTAGCAAGATTATGCTCAAAATACTTCAAGCTAGGCTTCAGCAGTACATGAATGGAGAACTTCCAGATATAAAAGCTGGGTTTAAAAAAGGCAGAGAAAACAGATATCAAATAGCCAACATGTGTTGGAGCATGATACTTATAGAAAAACAACTACTGCTGCTTCATTGACCACACTCTTTCATTGTGTGGATCATAACAAAGTGTTGTTGTTTAGTTAATAAGTATGTCTGACTCTTTGTGACCCATGAATTGCCACACACTAGGCTTTTCTGTCCTTCACTATCTCCTGGAGTTTTGTCAAACTCAACAATTGAGTTGGCGATGTCATTCAACCAACCCATTCTCTGTCATCCTCTTTTTATCCTGCCCTCAATCTTTTCCATCATCAGGATCTTTTCCAACGAGTCAGCTCTTTGCATTAGGTGGACAAAGTATTGGAGCTTCAGCATCAGCATCAGTCCTTCCAATGAGTATTCAGGACTGATTTCCTTTAGCATTGACTGGTTGGATCTCCTTGCAATTGAAGGGACTCTCGAGTCTTCTCTAGCACCACAGTTCAAAAAGATCAATTCTTCAGTGTTCAACCTCCCTTATAATCCAGCTCTCACATGCGTACATGAATATTGGAAAAAACAGTTTTGACAATCCGATCTTTATCAGCAAAGTGGTGTCTCTGCTTTTTAATAAGCTGTCTAGTTTGTCACAGCTTTTCTTCCAAGAGGCAAGCATCTTTTAATTTTGTGGCTGGAGTCACCATCTGCAGTAAATTTTGAGCACAAGAAAGTTAAATCTGTCACTACTTATATTTTCCCCCATCTATTTGCCATGATGTCATGGGACAGGATGCCATGATCTACGGTTTTTGAATGTTGAGTTTTAAGCCAACTTTTTCACTCTCCTCTTTCACCTTCATCAAGAGGCTGTTTAGTTTCACTTCACTTTCTACCATTAAAGTGGTATCATCTACATGACAAACAGTGGAAAATTCTTAAAGAGAAAGGAATACCAGACCATCTTACCTGTTTCCTGAAAAATGTGTACACGAGTCAAAAGCAACAGTTAGAACTGAACATGGAACAATGGACTGGTTCAAAATTGGAAAAAGAGTAAGACAAGTTTGTATATTGTCACCCTGTTTGTTTAACTTATAAGTAGAGTATATCATGTGCAATACGGGCTTGGAGGAATCATAAGCTGGAATCAAGATTGCTGGGAGAAATATCAACAACCTCAGAAGTGCACGTGATACCACTAATGGCAAAAAATAAAGAGAACTAAAGAACCTATTGATGACGTTGAAAGCAAAGTGTAGAAACTTGGCTTGAAACTCAATATTCCAAAAACTAAGATCTTGGCATCTGGTCCCGTCAATTCATGTCAAATCAAAGGGGGGAAAATGGAAGCAGATTTTATTTTCTTGGGCTCTAAAATCACCTCACCATAGACAGTGACTGCAGCCATGAAATTAAAAAAAAAGAAAGAAAGAAAAATTAGAGACATCGCTTTACCAGAAAAGGTTTATTTAGTCAAACTGTGATTTTTCCAGTAGTCATGTATGGATATTAGAGATGGACCATAAAGAAGACTAAACACCAAAGTACTGTTGTTTTTGAACTTTGGTGGTAGAGAAGACTCTTGAGAGTCCCTTGTACTCCAAGGAGGTCAAACCAATCAATCCTAAAGAAAATGAACCCTGAATATTCATTGGAAGGATGATGCCAAAGATGAAGCTCCAGTACTTTGGCTACCTGATGGAAAGAGCTGACTCATCAGAAAAGATTTGGGGAAAGATTGAAGGCAGGAAGAGAGGGGGATCACAGACAATGAAATGGTTGGATTACAAAATCAACTCAATAGACATGAGCTTGAGCAAGCTCCGGAAGATGGTAAAGGACAGGGAAGCCTGGTGTGCTGCAGTCCACGGGGCTGCGAAAAGTCAGATATGATTTAGCAACTGAACAACAACAGCAGCAACAAGAAATTACCCAAAATGTGACTGTCATTTGTAAGCATAAGTCGTGTTTTGTGTGCTTTTTATCACTCATGAATAAAACTTTGCACTCATTTGATTTCTGAAACTGTTGATGCTTTTATTGTCCAAAACCCATAAATGTTATCTCTGAGTGATGTGTTAAATCCAGGATTATATGGCATATTGATCACAGCACTTTAACAGGATCATCCTTTAGGATTTGAAATACCTCATCTAGAATTCCATCACCTCCACTAACTTTGTTCATAGTGATGCTTCCTAAAGCCCACTTGACTCCATACTCCAGGGTATCTGGTTCTAGGTGAGTAATCACACCATCATAGTTATTGAATATCTAAGAATTTTTGGTATAGTTCTTCTGTGTATTCTTGTCGCCTCTTCTTAATATCTTCTGCTTTTGATAGATCCATATACTTTCTGCCCTTTATTGTGCCCATCCTTGCATGAAATATTCCCTAGGTATCTCTACTTTTCTTGAAGTGATCTCCAGTCTTTCTCATTTTATTGTTTTCCTCTATTTCTTTGTATTGTTCACTTTGAAGGCTTTCCTTGCTATTTCCTATCTTTCCTTGCTATTCTCTACATTTACACGGGTATATCTTCCCTTTTCTCCTTTGCCTTTCATTTCTCTTCTTTTCCCAGCTATTTGTGAGGTTTCCTAAAACAACCATTTTGCCTTTTTGCTTTTTTTTTTTTTTTCTCTTGTGGATGGTTTCGATCATCACCTGTACAATGTTACTAACCTCCATCCACAGTTCTTCAGGTACTTTGTCTATCATATTTAATCTCTTGAATCTATTTGCGATTCCCACCGTATTGTTGAAATGCATTTTATTTGGGTCATACCTGGGCTCCCCTAGTAAGCCCAAGTAACCTTTCCCAGGTAAAGTTTCCCTGAACGTTTAGTTCAGATGGTAAAAAATCTGCCTCCAATGTAGGAGATATCTGGGTTCAATCCTTGGGTCAGGAAGATCCCCTAGTGAAAGAAATGGGAACCCAATCAGTATTCTTGCCTGGAGAATCCCATGGACAGAGGAGCCTGGTGAGTTACAGTCCATGGGGTTACAAAGAGTCATACATTACTGAGTGGCTAACACTTTCACTTTCTTTAGGTCATACCTTAATGGCCTAGTGATTTTTCCTAGTTTCTTCCATTTAAGTCCGAATTTTGCAATGAGGCATTCATGATATAAGCCACGGTCAGTTCCTGGACTTTTTTGGCTGACTGTATAGAGCTTCTCCCTAATTGGCTTCAAAGAATATAAACAATCTGATTTTGGTATTGACTATCTGATGATGTCTATGTATAGAACCATCTCTTGTGTTGTTGGAAGAGATTGTTTGCTATGACTAATCTGTTCTCTTGGCAAAACTGTTAGCTATTGCCCTGCTTCATTTCATACTTCAAGCCCAAATTTTCCTGTTACTCCAGGTATCTCTTGACTTCCTACTTTTGCATTCCAGTCACCCATGATGAAAAGCACATCTTTTCTGTTAGTTCTAGAAGGTTTTATAGGTCTTCATAGAATTGTTCAATTTCATCTTCTTCAGCATTTGTAGTTAGGGCATGGACTTGAATTACTATTATATTGAATGGTCTTTTCCTTGGGCATGAACAGAAAACATTCTGCCATTTTTTCAGATGGCACCCAAGTACTGCATTTCAGACTCTTTTGTTGACTATGAGGGCTACTCCATTTCTTCTAAGGGATTCTTTCCCATAGTAGTAGGTATAATGGTCATCTGAATTAAACTCTACCATTCCCATTCATTTTAGTTCACTGATTCCAAAATGTCAATGTTCATTCTTGCCATCTCCTATTTGACCACTTCCAATTTGCCATGATTCATGGACCTAACATTCCAGATTCCAATGCTGTATTGTTCTTTACAGCATCAGACTTTACTTTCACCACTAGACACATCCACAACTAGGTGGGTTTTTTTTTTTTCTGTTTTGTCTCAGTTTCTTCATTCCTTCTGGAGCTATTTATTCACTCTTCTCCAGTAGTATATTGGGTACCTATCAACCTGGGGAGTTCATTTTTCAGTGTCATATATTTTTGCCTTTTCATACTCTTCATGGAGTTCTCAAGGTAAGAACACCAAAGTGGTCTGCTATTTCCTTCTCCAGTGGACCACATATTGTCAGTACTCTCCACCATGACCCACCTGACTTGGGTGGCCCTACATGGCATGCCTCATAGTTTCACTGAGTTACACATCTGTGGTACATGTGATCAGTTTGGTTAGTTTTCTGTGATTGTGATTTCCATACTGTCTGCCCTATGATGGATGAGGAGAAGAGGCTTGAAGAAGAAAGAAGACTGACATGCTGCAGTCCATGCCAAACACTGGGTTGGATGAAGCACAAGCTGGTATCAAGATTGCTGGGAGAAATATCAATAACCTCAGATATGCAGATGGCAGCACCCCTATGGCAGAGAGCAAAGAGGAACTAAAGAGCCTATTGATGAAGGTGAAAGAGGAGAGTGAAAAAGTTGGCTTTCAAATAGCTAAGATCATGGCATCCAGTCCCATCACTTTACATCAAACAGGTGGGGGGAAAATTGAAACAGTGAGAGATTTTATTTTCTTGGGATCCAAAATCACTACAGATGGTGACTCCAGCCATGAAATTAAAAATATTTGCTCCTTGAAAGAAATGCTATGACAAACATAGACAGCATATTAAAAAGCAGAAACATTACTTTGCCAACAAAGGTCTGTATAATCAAAGCTATGATTTTTTTTTCCAGTAGTCATGGATGGATGTGAGAGTTCAAGTATAAAGAAGACTAGAGTTTTACAGACCTAAATCACACATATACCTGTTCACATTCAAAATGTGTTGAATTCTGTGCATGCCTACTATCAAAGTTCTTCTTTTTTTTTTTAATAACACATATACTGAGGTTTTTGGCACATTCAGAGAATATTATATTGTGACTATAGAAAGCTAACTGTAAGTGATATAGACAGACACACTGATCCATGACAAAATATTCTGTTACAGTAGTGATATTATTAATAAAATATCTTTGAATACTGTTTTAAATATAAATTGCAATGTAAAGTAAAGAAAAAGTAAAATGTTTTCTTTCGTATCTTGGGAAGTAAATAATTCTTATTTATTTCTTCTATTTTTCCCCTCAACTCACTACAGAAATATGAAAAAAACATAACAATGGGGAGAGTTAAGTATATAACGATCTGGGGTAAAAAAAAATATATCAGTTCAGTTCAGTCACTCAGTCATGTCCAACTCTTTGAGACCCCATGAATTGCAGTACACCAGGCCTCCCTGTCCATCACCAACTCCTGGAGCTCACTCAGAATCACATCCATCAAGTTGGTGATGCCATCCAGCCATCTCATCCTCTGACGTCTCCTTCTCCTCCTGCCCCTAATCCCTCCCAGCATCAGAGTCTTTTCAAATGAGTCAACTCTTCACATGAGGTGGCCAAAGTACTGGAGTTTCAGCTTTAGCATCATTACTTCCAAAGAAATCCCAGGGCTGATCCCCTTCAGAATGGACTGGTTGGATCTCCTTGCAGTCCAAGGGACTCTCAAGAGTCTTCTCCAACACCACAGTTCAAAAGCATCAATTCTTCGGTGCTCAGCTTTCTTCACAGTCCGAATCTCACATCCATACATGACCACTGGAAAAAAACACAGCCTTGACTAGATGGACCTTTGTTGGCAAAGTAATGTCTCTGCTTTTCAATATGTTACCTAGGTTGGTCATAACTTTTCTTCCAAGGAGTAAGCGTCTTTTAATTTCATGGCTGCAGTCACCATCTGCAGTGATTTTGGAGCCCCCAAAAATAAAGTCTGACACTGTTTCCGCCGTTTCCCCATATATTTCCCATGAAGTGATGGGACCAGATGCCATGATCTTTGTTTTCTGAATGTTGAGCTTTAAGCCAACTTTTCACTCTCCACTTTCACTTTCATCAAGAGGCTTTTTAGTTCCTCTTCACTTTCTGCCCTAAGGTGGTGTCATCTGCATATCTGAGGTATAGTTACTACCAATAATTTAAGGTAATTCACATCAGCATAGAAGAGGCCTTAACAGATAAATGAATGATTTAAAATAAGATCATTTATTTCCATTTCTCTGGGAGGTGGGTCATAGAGGATCCTGCTGTGACTTAAGTTCGAAAGCGTTTTGCCTAGTTTTTTCCTCTAGGAGTTTTATAGTTTCTGGCCTTATGTTTAGATCTTTAATCCATTTTGAGTTTATTATTGTGTATGGTGTTAGAAATGTTCTAGTTTCATTCTTTTACAAGTGGTTGACCAGTTTTCCCAGCACCGCTTTTTAAAGAGATTGTCTTTTCTCCATTGTATATTCTTGCCACCTTTGTCAAAGATAAGGTGTCCATAGGTGCCTGGATTTATCTCTGGGCTTTCTATTTTGTTCCATTGATCTATATTTCTGTCTTTGTGCCATGACCACCCTGTCTTGATGACTATTGCTCTGTAGTATAGCCTAAAGTCAGGCAGGTTGATTCCTCCAATTCCATTCTTCTTTTTCAAGATTGCTTTGGCTATTCTCAGGTTTTTTGTATTTCCATACAAATTGTGATATTATTTGTTCTAGTTCTGAGACAAATACCATTGGTAGCTTGATAGGGATTGCATTGATTCTATAGATTGCTTTGGGTAGTATACTCATTTTCACTATATTGATTCTTCCTATCCATGAACATGGTATATTTCTCCATTTGTGTCATCTTTGATTTCTTCCTTCACTGTTTTATAGTTTTCTATTTATAGGTATTTTGTTTCTTTAGGTAAATTTATTCCTAAGTATTTTATTCTTCTTTGCAATGGTGAATGGAATTGTTTCCTTAATTTCTCTTTCTGTTTTCTCATTGTTAGTGTATAGGAATGCAAGGCATTTCTAGGTGTTTATTTTATATCCTGAAACTTTACTATATGCATTGATTACCTCTAGTGATTTTCTGGTGGAGTCTTTAGGGTTTTCTATGTAGAGGATCATGTCATCTGCAGTGACAGTTTTACTTCTTCTTTTCCAATTTGGATTCCTTTTATTTCTTTTTCTGCTCTGATTGCTGTGGCCAAAACTTCCAAAACTATGTTGAATAGTAATGGTGAAAGTGGTCACCCTTGTCTTGTTCCTGACTTTAGAGGAAATGCTTTCAATTTTTCACCATTGAGGATAATGTTTGCTGTGGGTTTGTCATATATAGCTTTTATTATGTTGAGGTATGTTCCTTCTATTCCTGCTTTCTGGAGAGTTCTTATCATAAATGGATGTTGAATTTTGTCAAAGGCTTTCTCTGCATCTATTGATATAATCATATGGTTTTTATCTTTCAATTTGTTAATGTGGTGTATTACATTGATTGATTTGCGGATATTGAAGAATCCTTGTACCCCTGGGAAAAGCCCACTTGGTCATGATGTATGATCTTTTTATTGTGTTGTTGGACTCTGATTGCTAGAATTTTGTTAAGGATTTTTGCATCTATGTTCATCAGTGATATTGGCCTGTAATTTTCTTTTTTTCTGACATCTTTGTGAGGTTTTGCTATTAGGGTAATTGTGGCCTCATAGAATGAGTTTGGAACTTTACCTTCCTCTGCCATTTTCTGGAAGAGTTTGAGTAGGATAGGGGTTAGCTCTTCTCTAAATTTTTGATAGAATTCAGCTGTGAAGCCCTCTGGTCCTGGTCTTCTGTTTACTGGAAATTTCTGAATAAAGTTTCAATTTCTGTGCTTGTAATGGGTCTGTTAAGATTTTCTATTTCTTCCTGGTTCAGTTTTGGAAAGTTATGGTTTTCTAAGAATTTGTCCATTTCTTCCAAACTTACCATTTTATTGACATATAGTTGCTGATAGTAGTCTCATGATCCTTTGTATTTCTGTGATGTCTGTTGTGATCTCTCCATTTTCATTTCTAATTTTGTTGATTTGATTTTTCTCCCTTTGTTTCTTGATGAGTCTGGCTAATGGTTTACCTATTTTATTTATCTTCTCAAAGAATCAACTTTTGGCTTTGTTGATTTTCCTATGGTCTCTTTTCTTTCTTTTGCATTTATTTCTACCCTAATTTTTATGATTTCTTTCCTTCTACTAACCGCAGGGTTCTTCATTTCTTCCTTTTCTAGTTGCTTTAGGTGCAGAGTTAGGTTATTTATTTGACTTGTTTCTTGAGGAAATCTAGTATTGCTATAAACCTTCCCTTTAGCACTGCTTTTACAGTGCCCCATAGGTTTTGGGTTGTTGTGTTTTCATGTTCATTTGTTTCTATTCATATTTTAATATCTTTTTTATTTCTTCTGTATTTGTTTATCATTCAGAAGTGTATTGTTTAGCCTCCATATGTTGGAATTTTTAATAGGTTTTTTTTTTTTTTTCTCTGTAGTTGAAATTTAATCTTACTGCATTGTGGTCAGAAAAGTGTTTGGAATTATTTATTATTTTATTATTTAATTATTATTATTTTTTTAAATTTACCAAGGCCAGGTTTATGGCCCAGAATGTGATCTATCCTGGAGAAGGTTCCATGTGCACTTGAGAAAAATGTGAAATTCCTTGTTTTGGGGTGAAATGTCCTATAGATATCAATTAGGTCTAACTGGTCTATTGTATCATTTAAAGTTTGTGTTTCCTTGCTAATTTTCTGTTTAGTTGATCTATCCATAGGTGTAAGTGGAATATTAAAGTCTCTCACTATTATTGTGTTACTGTTAATTTCCCCTTTCATACTTGTTAGTATTTGCCTTACATACTGTGGTGCTCCTATGTTGGGTGCATACAAATGGGACCTAATTAAACTTAAAAGCTTCTGCACAATGAAGGAAACCATAAGCAAAGTGAAAAGACAGCCTTCAGAATGGGAGAAAATAATAGCAAATGAAGCAAGTGACAAAGAATTAATCTCAAAAATATACAAGCAACTCCTGCAGCTCAATTCCAGAAAAATAAATGACCCAATCAAAAAATGGGCCAAAGAACTAAATAAACATTTCTCCAAAGAAGACATACAGATGGCTAACAAACACATAAAAAGATGCTCAACACCACTCATTATCAAAGAAATCGAAATCAAAACCATAATGAGGTACCATTTCATGCCAGTCAGAATGTCTGCTATCCAAAAATCTACATACAAGGAATGCTGGAGAGGGTGTGGAGAAAAGGGAACCCTCTTACACCGTTGGTGGGAATGCAAACTAGTACAGCCACTGTGGAGAACAGTTCCTTAAAAAACTGGAAATAGAACTGCCATACGACCCAGCAATCCCACTGCTGAGCATACACACCGAGGAAACCAGAATTGAAAGAGACACGAGTACCCACAATGTTTATCGCAGCACTGTTTATAATAGCCAGGACATGGAAGCAACCTAGATGTCCATCAGCAGATGAATGGATAAGAAAGCTGTGGTACATATACACAATGGAATATTACTCAGCCATTAAAAAGAATACATTTGAATCAGTTGTAATGAGGTGGATGTAACTGGAGCCTATTATACAGAGTGAAGTAAGTCAGAAAGAAAAACACCAATACAGTATACTAACACACATATATGGAATTTAGAAAGATGGTAAGGATGATCCTATATGTGAGATAGCAAAAGAGACACAGATGTATAGAATAGTCTTTCAGACTCTGTGGGAGAAGGCAAGGGTGGGATGATTTGCAAGAATAGCATTGAAACATGTATATTATCATATGTGAAACAGATCGCCATTCCAGGTTCAATGCATGAGACAAGGCTCTCAGGCCTGGTGCATGGGATGACCCTGAGGGATGGGATGGTGGGGAGATGGGAGAGGGGTTCAGGATGAGGAACACATGTACACCCATGGCTGATTCATGTCAATGTATGGCAAAAAAAAAACACAAAACACTCAGTTCAGTTCAGTTCAGTCACTCAGTCGTGTCCAACTCTGCGACCCCATGAATCTCAGCACACCAGGCCTCCCTGTCCATCACCAACTCCCGCAACTT
>NW_011495038.1:2901208-2920301 GCF_000754665.1 Bison bison bison | reverse complement strand
GCATCAGTCCTTCCAATGAACACCCAGGACTGATCTCCTTTAGAATGGACTGGTTGGATATCCTTGCAGAAAACACTACAATATTTTAAAATAATTAGCTTCCAATTAAATAAATAAATTTTTTTTAAAAAAAGCAGTTTTTTTTTTCCTATTTGGATATGTAAACATGTAAAAGACATTTTCATTTTAAAAATGACATGTGAATTAATATTATGGCTTCTGATACTATCTAGTATGGATAGAACTGAAATAAAATAAGGGAGAAAAGTTTTTTGTCTTTGGATAGATTTGTGATTAGCTTGACTGGTGGAAAATAAGTCAAGGAAACAGAATCATAATGTAATGCAAAACCAATACAATATTGTAAAGTAGTTAGCCTCCAATTAAAATAAATAAATTTATATTTTAAAAAAACTAGATGATTTAAGTTAATGACAAAGTGTTTCTCTGCACGACAGAACCAGGGCTGTGTTCTAAGCTTTCTCACACAGCTAAAAAAGACATAACTATTCACTTCTGAATTGGAAATTACTAAATAGTTAAGTTTGAATTTATAAACATGGAAACTAATTTATGAATGAGTTGAATCGAATGTTTTTTTTTTTAATTCTTCCAATTTTATTTTATATTTAAACTTTACATAATTGTATTAGTTTTGCCAAATATCAAAATGAATCCGCCACAGGTATACATGTGTTCCCCATCCCAAACCCTCCTCCCTCCTCCCTCCCCATACCATCCCTCTGGGCCGTCCCAGTGCACCAGCCCCCGAATGTTTTCTTTTAAAAAATTATTGACTCACCTAAAATTCTCCTATATCATTCTTTAGTAATGTCCTATTGAATTTATGTCTTATTCCCACTGTTAACGTTCTTTGTCCCTCTTTCTGCTAGTCAAATTTAAATATTTTTAGCTTTCCCTTATATATAGATCATAGCTATTGGTCATAACTACTGATAGAGACTAATAGGGGTAGTTATTTATTTATTTATTCACATATTCACTCATTTATGAGTGAATTCTTTAATACTGGAGTGGTTAGCCATTTCCTTCTCCAGGAGATCTTCTCACACATTGATCTTTATATACACATACCCATTCATATTAGGAAAGTATCTGTATGAGTTAGAGTTTCATTACAGAAGCAGAACTAGTAGTAAATATTAAGATAGATACATGTAATATATAGTATTAAATTATATATTAAACTGGAGAAGGAAACGGCAACCCACTCCAGTATTCTTGCCTGGAAAAGTCCATTCACAGAACATCCTGGAGGACTACAGTCCATGGGGTCACGAAGTTGGACAAGACTGATTGACTAAACCACTATACATTAAATATTGATTGTTTTAGTTGCTAACTTGTGTCTGACTCTTTTGTGACTCTGTGGACTGTAGCTTATTAAGCTCCTCTATCCATGGGGTTTCCCAGGCAAGAAAACTGGAATGAATTGCCATTTCTTTCTCCAGGGGATCTTCCTGAACCAGGTATCGAACCCATGTCTCCTGAATTGCAGGTGGATTCTTTACCACTGAGCCACTTTGGAAGTCCCAATTATTAATATATAATATTAAATAATATATAATGTTAAATACATAAATCTCTTATATGGTCATTGGGAAGACTAGCTAGGTTAGTCTGAAATATGAAGGGAGACCATAGGGAAGGGCAGGACAGCTTGGAAATTCTTGGGGAGAAGCTAAAGCCACAAACCACTGGCAAAATGTCTTCCTTCACAAGGAAATTTTAGTTCTGCTCTTAAGTCCTTTCAATTGATTAAACGAGGACCACCAGCATTAATGAAGATTACCTCCTTTATTTAAAGTCAATAAATTGAGAACATCAATCATATCTATAAAACATCTTCATAGTGCCACTTATATCAGTGTTTCACTGAATAATTTATATTAAATAATTTATAACCTAGTCATGTTGACAGTCAATACTATCACAATATCAAATATTTGTGAAGTACAATGGTAGACACAGTGGGAGTTGCTACAGTGATGAACCTGCATTCAAATAAGAATGGATTTCCCCAAGTGAGGATCCCTATTGTACATAGTTCAGTTCAGTTCAGTTGTATCGAACTTTTTGCAACCCCATGGACTGCAGCATGCCAGGCTTCCCTGTCCATAACCAACTTCTGAAGCTTGCTCAAGCTCATGTCCTTAGAGTCAGTGATGTCATCCTACCATCTCATCTGTTGTCCCCTCTCCTCTTGCCTTCAATCTTTCCCATCATCAGGGTCTTTTCCAATAAGTCAGTTCTTCACATCAGGTGACCAAAGTAATGGATTTCAGCTTCAGCATCAGTCCTTCCAATGAATATTCAGTACATAATATTCCAACTATTCTGTAAAGTGGGTATATAATGAAAACCAATAGGAAATAATAGGGGAAAAGATCCTATATAACTTATGGATCAAGATCTTTTTCATGTGACCTTCTCTGACCTTCCTTAATAACTGCTTCTGAAATCTACTATCTTCCCTACGGAATTCAATTAAGGAATACCTACTGTGTTCAACCAAAAATATTAAGTTGTCATACTGAGCTATCTTATGAGTACTCTTACTCTTCATCTAGTTAAGCTCCTTGAAGAAAGTAAATATGTAGTGTTTGAATCCTCCCTCCATCTCCTACCATGCATTTTTGGGACATGATGAGTTTGCTAATATTAAGTACAGGGCTCAGTATACTATTGATTTAAACCACTTTTTTTTTAGTATTTAAAATTCTTAGGAACTTATACATAGGGCATATGAGTTATATTGGTCAAAAATAGGACCTAAAACAGACCCTACTCTGTGTTCCTATCCAATAAGTTTTCATTGACCTTTCATATAAACCCTTCTCCCTGCAGATGAACTGGCATACACCAAGGACTGTAAAGGGCTGCACTGAGACTCCTAAACTTGATGTTCTAGGACTTCTTCCTAAGAATGTCATTACTAATCAAAAGAGCTCGACTAGTGGAGTATAAAGTGACAGAGTCTTTTATAGAGTCATAAAACCTTTTAAGATGTACTTCAGGGGCTTCTAATCTTCCCAGTAACATAGTAAATATAATGAGCATAAAAATTATCTTTGCAGCTGTTGTGTGTGTCAGTAGCAATAATAAACTCTCAGCACTGCAGAAGACCAAAAAAGCATCTGGTATTTTGATTCACCCAATTTAATCACATAGAGTTTAAACATTTAGTATTTTACAAGTTTGTTTATTGATTTGCAAGGTTTTTGCAAGATTATGTGAAACCCCATGGAACACACAGTTAGCATGGACCCATTCTGCTCATCCCACAGGCTTAGACACATTGCCAAAAGCACTCATGTGTAACCTCAGGGAGAGATTTAGCATTAAACAGCACAGAGCTGTGAGTGAAGGAAATAAATCAGATGGTGGATTTTTTTTTTTAATTTGTAAGAGTAAGACAATTTATATCACAATATTAATAAGCCACATTAATAGATTTTTTCTAGCCTCTAACTTTTAATCTGCAAGTATTATTTTGATAATGCTTATAGAAATGTACTAGTAAGATCACCAATGATACTTTTTTCTATGGAACAGATCTAAAATCAGACTTTTAGACATAATACTTTGTTATAAATCTTAATCATTTTTCATTTCTTGTTTTGAGATTTTTTTCCAATATAAACAACAATAAATTAGATTATGAAGATTGCAATCTGATGAACATATTCAGAAAGTAACAAAAATCTATGGCTGTAGTCTAGATTTCCTGTTTGCAGATTTTTGTGGCTTCCTCTCAATGACTACTTTACAGCACTGTGGACTGTGAGACCGAAGTGTTTTCCACATCTTGAACTTTAATGGGGCTAATTAACTGTTTTGTAGTATCAAACACCTCTCATTATATTCATATGTTTAATATCTAGAAAATATTAAGGTAAATGTTTATATTTTCTTTAAATTTTTATTCATATTATATACCTTTTATATTAAAAAAAGCAGAATTTGACCAAAGATTATGTATTTTGCCTGCTAGCACTACACTAAGCTAAGGGGTTCAAAACTCAAACAAGACATGGCTCCCGATCCAAGAAGAATGATTCCTTTAAACAATGGTGAATGAAAGGATGTACCTGTTTTTTTTTCCAACATTCTCTCTGAACAGTTCAGTTCAGTCTTTCAGTTGTGTCCGACTCTTTGCAACCCCATGAACTGCAGCATGCCAAGTTTCTTTGCCCATCACCAGCTCCTAGAGCTTGATCAAACTCATATCCATCGAGTTGGTGATGCCATCCAACCATCTCATCCTCTGTCCTCCCCTTCTCCTCCAGACTTCAATTTTTGCTAGCATCAGGGTCTTTTCCAATGAGTCAGTTCTTCCCATCAGTTGGCCAAATTATTGGAGTTTCACCTTCAGCATCAGTTCTTCCAATGAATATTCAGGACTTATTTCCTTTAGAATGGACTTGTTGGATCTCCTTGCAGTCCAAGGGACTCTCAAGAGTCTTCTCCAACACCACAGTTTGAAAGTATCAATTCTTCAGCACTCAGCTTTCTTTATAGTCCAACTCTCACATTCATACATGACTACTGGAAAAACCATAGCTTTGACTAGACAGACCCTTGTTGACAAAGCAATGTCTCTGCTTTTCAATATGCTGTCTAGGTTGGTCATAACTTTTCTTCCAAGGAGCAAGGGTCTTTTAATTTCATGGCTGCAGTCACCATCTGCAGTGATTTTGGAGCCCCCCCCTCCAAAATAAACTCTCTCAGTGTTCCCACTATTTCCCCATCTATTTCCCATGAAGTGATGGGACCAGATGCCATGATCTTCATCTTTTGATTGTTGAGTTTTAAGCCAGATTTTTCACTCTCCTCTTTCCTTTCATCAAGAGACTCTTTAGTTCTTCACTTTCTGCCATAAGGGTGGTGTCATCTGTATATCTGAAGTTATTGATATTTCTCCCAGGAATCTTGATTCTAGCTTGTGCTTCATCCAGCCCAGCATTTTGCATGGTGTATTCTGCATATAAGTTAAATAAGCAGAGTGACAATATTCAGCCCTGATGTACTCTTTTCCCAATTTGGAACCAGTCTGTTTTTCCATGTCCAGTTCTAACTGTTGCTTCTTGACCTACATACAGATTTCTCAGGAGGCAGGTAAGGTGGTCTAGTATTCCCATCTCTTGAAGAATTTTCCACAGTTTGTTGTGATCCACAGTCAAAGGCTGTGTGATTATTGGTGTAATCAATAAAGCAGAAATAGATGTTTTTCTGGAACTCTCTTGCTTTTTCAATGATCCAAAAGATGTTGGCAATTTGATCTCTGGTTCTTCTGCCTTTTCTAATTCTAGCTTGTAAATCTGTAATTTCATGTTCATGTACCGTAGAAGCCTGGTTAAGAGAATTTTGAGCATTACTTTGCTTTTCTCTCTGAACAGGAATTCCAATGAGTATGTGCTTGAGATTATTATGTATTTCCCTGGTATTAGATAGTAAAGAATCTGCATGCAATGTGGGAGACACAAGTTCAATCCCTGGGTCAGGAAGATCCCCTGGAGAATGAAATGGTTACGCACTCCAATATTCTTGCCTGGAGAATTCCATGGAGAGAGGAACCTGGAGGACTGAAGTCCATGGTGTCACAAAGAGTCAGACAGAACAGAGTGACTAATACTTTCACTAATATTATTAACGGTAAACAGACTTCCAATAGTTGAGGTCTACGGAGAGATAGCAGAATTTTTTTAATCTAGATAACCCATTGAAAAAGAAAAATAATATAAAGTGACTAGAGTGTTAAAGAAAAATTTACTTTCTCCTACCTTTTAGAGAGAGATGTACTTTTTTCCAATATCTGCCCTCTCTTCCCCCCTCCACTAAAAATCAAAAGCCAAAACATGTTTGCTTCTTGAATTTCATTTATTTCTTGTTGATGCCCTGACTTTGAAGATAATGTTCTGCAGAGAAGTGTTGATTCTTCGTGTGTGCCTACTGCTGTTTTGATAGTGCTCGTGTTCTATGTCCAAAGATAAAGGACTGTTCTCTCTGCATGAGGTAGCCAGGATAGCTATTGTTGCTCCTTGTCAAGATTTACCAATCTGAAATATTCTTCTTAAGAAGAAATAGAAAAATTTGACACCTAAAGTAAATTAGCTTTAGGTCTCCACAGGATATCCTACATATCTAGCTTTCTTACATATAGGAATTGATCATTTTCTCTGGAAAAGTAGAAGGTAAGAATGTAAAAAAACTGACTTAAAATGACATTCAGGTGTTTTTAGGGCAGGGAGGGATAACAGTGGACTAAAGAGAGGTTGTCACCTTTCTTGAGGTCATGGTAGGAGGGTGTGGACTGTAAATATAGCAGGATGGATTTAGGTTTCCATGGGAGGGGAAGTTTACTATGAAGATAGGAGACTCTGTTCTTCTTGATTGTCCATCTGTCCTGAATAATTAACGTATAATCCTGCTTACTAGATGGCAAACGAGTAAGATCATAACAAGATGTTTCACAAGTTGGCATGAATCCCTCCACACCATACAAGTTGAGTAATTGATAATTTTTGTAATGAGATTGGAAAACGTCTGGCTAATAAGCCACCTCAAGCACATATCTAGGAAATAAAGAGCTTTAATAATAAGAGGGTTGGTAAAACTCTGTGTGATTTCAACATAGTTAGCCATTTGCAGAATTCAGTAAATTCTTTAAAAAAAGCGTCAAGCTGCCTGCTTGACAATGTAGAGAAAGAAAAAAAAAATTCTTAAGAAAATACTTTTTGCCTGTAGTCAAGAATCCAAGACTACTGATCATCTGATAATCATAAATTTTGCAGAACTAAAAAGTCAAAATTATTTTTCTCATGCTAAAGTTAGTAAAGGCAAAAACCAGCAAACAAGAAAAGGATAAAAATTGGATTAAAGAAGACCTGAAAATAATGAGTCTGACCTGTCAGGCATCTCTCAAATATTTTACTGATCAGAAGTAATTTGCTCCACCATCTCAGATGTAGCTTGAGGGGGATTGATTTGTTATGCTTCAACATCTTAAACTGAGAAACTGGGTAGAGCCCTGAGGCCTGCAATTGAAACATAAATGCTGTAAGAGCAAATGCAGTTTCAATAACCCTTCCTCCACTATGTATCTGGCTGTTTCTATCCCAGGTTACAACCAGAAATTGAATTAGCTAGTTAGTAACTACAATAAATGCCAGGAAAAAACATAGGGTTTTTAACTGTTCAGTGAAGACCTAGATATTCATAATTGCACCAATATAAAGTAGACATTTAATGTATTGGAATTCCCCCCAAAATAAATGTCTTTTGCCCCACTGAGGCCAGTTCAGAGGGGACAAACAATATGGACATTCTCCCAGGATATAGAACTTGGAACAGCTTGGAAGACCAGGAACAATTTTCACTCATTGGGAAACTACTCCTTGTTATTTTAGCCCAACAAAATTTGAAATATTATATAGATCAGTGCTATCTTATAATCCATCTTCAATGATGTTCCCCAGTGAACCACATTCATGCCCTTTTGTGGTCCTGTCCATGTTTAATCTGAGATGCCCCAGTGACTAGCTTTAACTCAGAGAATGCCATGGAAGTGATACTGTAACAGTTCTGAGCCTAAACTTTAATAGGGCTTGGAAGAACCTCCTAGAAAGCCCTGAGACTCCATGTAAAAATCTTACCTACCCCATTGGAGAGGCCACATAAAAAGATAGTGAAAAGAATAAGTAAGAGACTAGGTGAATAGGTGCCCTGATACAGAAAGGGAGAGAGAACAAGTATTTTAGAATAACCTCCAGATGATACCCTCATTAGTTGCCATCAGACTGCAACCAACAGAGGGAAAACATGTGAGATCAACAGAAGCATGAAATATAATAAAGTGATTGCTTTAATCCACTAAGTGTTAGGGTGCTTTTGTAAGCAGTAGTAGATAACTGAAGCAGAAGTTGCCTCTTGTTTCGTTTGTTTAAACTTCTAAATAAATGTTATTACTGTGGTTAGCGTGTTTATCATCCCAGATTACATGGAAGATCTTTGAATCAGTTTAAATTAATCATTTAGGAATAAACTATAGACTGTGTGAAACCACATTTAGACAAGACTGATTGAAATGCTTACCTCCCATTGATCCTGGAAATGGAGCTGAGGGCAACATCTAGACATGTGTTGGGATTGTGGCAAAGATTGTTAGAGTATATTTGGTTTTGTGTGAAACAGTTGCAATATGCTATGAGTAAAAAGCCCATTTGAAATAATTTGTATGAGGAAAAAGAGTGGTTATTGCAGGGAGTAAGGAAAGAGAATAATTGTATGTTTACTTTTTCTATCATTACTTGCCTACTTTTTCTGGTAACTGAACTCTCTTTAGTAGAAACCTATTGTACATGGCTTGGGTAATACAGATGTCATCCTAACACCACCACAGGATGCTGTGCTTCTAAGGAAGACTGTTAATGTAGGAGTTGCTTATCTAAGAGAATGTGAGTCTGAGAATGTGCCATCCTGCTTGACTACCATTTAGGGAGAGTCTGAGAGAGAAGGAAGACCATTCTGAGGAACGAAATATGTATTGAAGATAGATGGAAGAAGAAGGAGAAGGGGAAAGAGACAGAAACAAAGGAGGAAAGGAGAGGGGGAAGAAGGGAGAAAGGGAAAGGATAGAGGGAGAATGGGAGAGAGAATGGAAGAAGGAAGAAAGAAAAGAGAAAGAAACAAGGGGTGGGAGTGGAGAACAAAAGATCCAATAATGCCATTTAAACACCTGAATAGGTAATACTTAGTCTTCCCAGGAATATGATTTAATAAATTATACTCCTCCTCCTTCTTCTTTCTTTATTATTTTTATGATTATTGGTGTCATTTGCTTTTGAGTTGTTTTCCTCTCATTTTTCATGAAAAGAGTATGACTAAAGTTGGCATTCCCACAAAATTTTACTGTAACTTTCCTAGAAAATCAACTGCAATTGCTATACTAGACAAATGAAATGCAAATAATCTGAACCTTCTTTTCCTGGGGAGGTATTATAGAAGGTCATATCCTGTGATCTTTCCCAATTCCATAATGACCCCTAAGAGCCCTTTCTCACAGAATTTTCAATTTTCACCCTGGAATCTGCCTCAGCAAGGGTCTGACCTTCTGGGCTAGGTTCCATCATAGCCCCATTTCAGAGAGGATTGTGTATCAAGGAGAGCACTATCAGCCCAAAGGCAGGGGCAAGTTTGGCTTAAAACTAGGGATTCATGAGAGGTAACACAGCCTGCAAACTGAGAGTAGAATTATTAGGATCAAGATAAAAATAATGAAAGCCTTTTGCAAAGCTTAGGGAATTAGAGCTAAGCCATGGACAAGTGCCCTAAAGTCACAATAAGGTGGTGAGCAGAGCTCTAAAAGCTGGATAGCAAATAAAATAAAAGGAGGTAAATCACCATCATAGGACCAGAGGCTGTAAGGATCCAACCCAAAGGGACCTTGCTAGAAAGATGCCTGTTGCTCCCTCAGAGTATGTGTTTGTGTGTGCCTGCATACGCAAATGCATGTGTGCCCACACACACATAGGTATAAGGAAGATGTCATGAAGATTATCACAATGAAAAGTAAAACCACAACTGTCTTATTAGAGGGGAAACATTTATACCTGTGTCCTATTCATGTTGACATATGGCAAAACCCCTCTCACAGTAGTGTAAAGTAATTATTCTCAAATTAAAACAAATTAATTGTTTAAAAAACTAGGAAAGGAGCACATCAAGGCTGTATATTGTCACCTTGCTTATTTAACTTACATGCAGCAAACACCATGCAAAATGCCAGGCTGGATGAAGCGAAAGCTGGAATCAAGATTGGTGGGAGAAATAGCAATAACCTCAGATATGCAGATGACACCACCTTTATGGCAGAAACCAAAGGGGAACTAAAGAGTCTCTTGATGAAGGTGAAAAAGGAGACTGTAAAATCTGGCTTAAAGCTCAACATTCAAAAAACTAAGATCATGGTATCCAGTCCCATCACTTCATAGCAAATAGATGGGGAAACAATGGAAACAGTGACAGACTTTATTTTCTTGGACTCCAAAATCACAGTAGATGGTGAATACCACCATGAAATTAAAAGATGATTTTTCCTTGGAAGAAGAGCTATGACAAACCTAGACAGAGTATTAAAAAGCAGAGACATTAGTTTGGTGACAAATGTCAGTATAGTCAAAGCTATATTTTTCCAATAGTCATGTACTGATGTGAGAGCTGGACCATAAAAAAGGCTGAGTGCTAAAGAATTGATGCTTTCAAAGTGTGGTGTTGCAGAAGACTCTTGAGAGTCCCTTGGATTACAAGATCAAACTACTCAATCCTAAAGGAAATCAACCCTGAATATTCTTTGAAAGGACTGATGATGAAGCTGAAACTCCAACACTTTGGCCACCTGTTGATAGGACATGACTGATTGGAAAAGACCCTGATTCTGGCAAAGATTGAAGGCAGGAGGAAAAGTGGATGACAGAGGATGAGATGGTTAGATGGCAACACTGATTCAATGGACATGAATTTGAGCAAACTCCTGGAGATGGCAAAGGACAGGGAGGCCTTGCATGCTGCAGTAGATGGGGTCACAAAAAGTCTGACATGACTGACAACTGAAAAACAACAACAACAAAGACATACATGAGCTTCCCAGGTGGCACTAGTGGTAAAGAATCTGGTTGCCAATACAGGAGATTCTGAAGAAAAGGATTCCGTCTGCTTGTTGGGAAGATCCCCTGGCTGGAGATGGACATAGCAACCCACTGCAATTTTCTTGCCTGAAGAATCCCATGGACAGAGAAGCCTGGTGGGCTATATAGCCCTTAGGGTCACAAAAAGTCAAATACAACTGAAGCAACTTAGTATGCATGCACTCAAAGACAAACATACTTTGAAATAAAGGTGAAAAATTATGCATCTCAAAATAATAAATTCTTGTTATTTGAAAAGTAACTAGAAAAGTTAGAAAGTGTTATATTTACAGCTCTGCAACTATACTAAAATCTTTTACTTGTATTCTTACATAGGTGAATTTTATGGTATGTGAATTATATCTCAGTAAGCTGTTTTATTTAAAAGGGGGGGGGGGAATCTGAACCTTTTGGCTTTACTTTATAAACAAGTATTTTCCAAAGTGTGCTCCAAAGAACACTATTCTCACATCACTCACCACAACAATAATGCATAAGACTGGGAAGCAACACATAACACCAGGCTTCCCTTAATTCCACAATAGACATAACAACATTAAAAGTGGTAAGAAGTTTTGCACTGAAAAGACCACTTAACATTTGTTAACCCGAGATAACTCATTCAGCAGATACTAAAATTTCAGAGAATCAGTCCATTAACATTTGCTCTGGGAGAAGATCAGTCTATTGAGTGCTTCGCATGAAAGTTCTATAACTTAGTCCAAATTATCTTCACAGACTTTTCACCTACCCTATACTTGCAGAAAAATACTGCTCGAATCAAACTGACCCGTTGTCAAATCCTAGTTGGGACATACACTTTTATGCCACTTTGCCTTTCTTATAGCCAATAATAATAGCTTTAACCACACTTCAATTGAGCTCAAAATTCCACTTCCTCTGTGAAGTCTCTCCCAGCTCCCCATTCAACTAAATTCAAAGCAGTGCTTGGATTTCTTTGAAGCACTAATTGACCTAATATTAGCATTACTTGTTGAGTTACAAAATATTTGTAGGCAAGATTATAAATTTATCTCCTTATTCTCTAATGTCCAATAGAGTAATAAGAATAGATGAGGAAATCCATAAGTATTATGTTGAAGTACATTGAATTATACAAAGTAAGACTTAGGTACTTACTAAATAGGAGCATTGCACAATGATGATGTGAGAAAGAAACTTTGTGTGGTAAAGATATAATTATATGGTATTGTATCCAGGCATAGAAGCTTTTTACTATTTCCTATCAGATTAAAAAATAAGGGCTTCCCAGGTGGCACTAGCAGTGAAGATCCCACCTGCCAATGTAGGAGACTCAGGAGATTCGGGTTCAATACCTGGGCTGGGATGATCCCCTGGAGGAGGAAATGGCAACCTACTGCAGTATTCTTACCTGGAGAATCCCATGGACAGTGGAGCCTGAAGGGCTACAGTCCATAGGATCACACAGAGTCAGACATTTGAAGTGACTTAGCGTGCACATGTCCGTCAGAGGCAATCCATGGACTCCTCAAGGTTAATCAAGTTGGCTCATTATATCCCCTTGAGATAATCTGGCATCATCTCTTCTTCTAGCACTTTATCAAATCAGACAAGCTGGAAATGACACTTTCTGTTCATTAAACCATCAGAAATTTTCCAATGCTATCTCTGGCTCTCAAATTCTTCATCCCATAATGCTCTTCTGGAACCAATGAGACACTCTAGCCTTCTGTAGAACTTATCACTTTCATCAATGTGATTTAAAAAAAAAACCTTCCTTCAAAATTAATGGGGAATCTTTTATTCATATGCAAAAATCCAATGGGAAAATCTTTGCCTATGACTGATAAGGCACAAGATGACACAAGAAAAAAATCTTTAGACTTATTGAGGTGAATAGTCCTGAGCTGAATCCATGTCCCTCTGATTATCAGCTATGTAATAAATACTAGGGTAGTTACTTGCCTCTCTAAATTTACTTTCTTCTTTCATAGAATGAAAACAATAATAGTAATTTTATACATTATTACATGAATTAAATGAGAGATTATGTGTAAATCGCCTTACATCTAGACTACCTTATGCCAGATATTTTCTATATATGAAAATGGATTTTTAGTTGTATACTGACACAGACTTGCAACATATAAACTCTAGGTGGGTGTGTAAGATTGCTAGTCACTATGAATTTAAAAATTAAATATTTTTCTTATTTCAAGGCACAAGTACATAATCAGATAATTGTCAAATATATAAGATGTAATGATAATAGAAGTGATTACAGAGCTACTTTGAGTAATAAAAGAACACAAAGAATAGTTAATTATTGGAGTCTATTTAGCACTGCTCTTTTCTACTTGCCTCTTGAACTAATTGAGAAATACAACAAAGAAGAAAATAAATAAAAGTTAAAATATATCCCTTTAGTAACGATAAAAGATGTGTGGTTGTCGTGAGTTTGCTAAGGGAATCCTACATTTAGATAGAATTACCCAGTCATAAAAGCTGTGGTCACCTCTAGGAAAGAGACCTTGATACTCTGCCTATGAATGTCCCAGAGCAGTGATAATTACAAACTTGCACCTGGCAGGCTGAATTCCAGAGAAAGGAAGGAAAAGGGGGACTTTTAAGCCAACACCATTCTTTCAAACTTTTACCAAGTAATAATTCTTACCTTCCTTGAGTAGAATGCATACACAGAAGAAAGAGGCTAGAATAGCTCACTGGTGGAGTTATAAGGTGTTATAAGGTGGAGATTTTCCTCCACCTTACAACAGGGAAGAATTTTCTTCCTAAAAATAATCTAATCTATTTTAGATAGAATAACCATGCATCTGTGTCTGATGGCACTTTCCTTTTCCCAGTGTAGTTATTAATTGTATTCCTTTCCACTCTCAATAGAGTCTAAGACTGTTCCAAAAATAATTTGTCTGACAAATTACATCATTGTAACTTGGGAAGGTAAGGCAGATTTTTCTGGAGGTAAAAATTGTGGCACAACCTTTGAGAAAGAATAAGAGTTACTGAGATCAAGAGAAAATAAATGGAGCTATTGGAAAAAGGAAATGGGGAGGGATGATAGGAGGGAAATACAAACCTCAGGAAAGCTTGGAGGAAGAATCTGGAGCAAGGAAAAATGTGGGTGTTGAAGAAATTATATAAATGGATATACTGTTGGAGCATCTAATGTATGCAGAAACAATAAGAAACTGAATCCAGGTAAAATTGCTGAGGAGAATAGGGGTGGGGTTTTTTGCTACATTATGGGGTTTTATAGCAGATTAAAATGTCATTAATTTTCACATTCAGCATAGCTTCAATGTCTGATTTTAAGAACCTCCTCTTTAAAGATGGATGCATTATAACTGATTTCCTCTATTATTCCCATATTAGATTTAGCGTGTTTCCTAGATAAGCAGAAGAGTTATTATTTTTTTCAATCTCTTAAAACATACTGTCAAACACTTAGCACTGTATGAAAGATTTTTTTCCTAGAATAATTTTATAGTTGATAGTGTAGTCTTTAAAGATGATATACTCAATTGAAGAGTTTACTATTATGGAAAATTGTTTTCTCATAGGAAAAAACACCAAGGTACATATATTTTGAAACAAATCGTCATCCATTTAGGTAATTTGGAATATGTATTTTGGGGGGCGTATTTGGGAATCAAATCATAAAATTCAGTGATATATTTTCTATGTTTGTGCAAGAAATTCCCAAGAAATCTTAAAAAAAAGAAACAAAACTGAAAACAAAGTATGATCTTTTTAAAAAAAATTATGTATTTCAATCAAATTTCACCTTTCACATTTCAGTTTAGTTCAGTTCAGTCACTCAGTCGTGTCTGACTCTTTGCTACCCCATGAATTGCAGCACGCCAGGCCTCCCTGTTGGAGAAGGCAATGGCACCCCACTCCAGTACTCTTGCCTGGAAAATCCCATGGATGGAGGAACCTGGTGGGCTGCAGTCCATGGGGTCGCTGGGAGTCAGACACGACTGAGCGACTTCACTTTCCCTTTTTCATTTTCATGCATTGGAGAAGAAAATGGCAACCCACTCCAGTGTTCTTGCCTGGAGAATCCCAGGGGAAGGAGAGCCTGGTGGGCTGACGTCTATGGGGTCACAGAGTCGGACACGACTGAAGTGACTTAGCAGCAGCAGGCCTCCCTGTCCATCACCAACTCCCTGAGTTCACTCAGACTCACGTCCATCTCACGTAAATTCCACGGTAAAAATATTTAATAACTCAACAGTTAGAGGAGAAGGCAATGGCACCACACTCCAGTACTTTTGCCTAGAAAATCCCATGGACGGAGGAGTCTGGTAGGCTGCAGTCCATGGGGTCGCTAGAGTCGGACACGACTGAGCGACTTCACTTTCACTTTTCACTTTCATGCATTGGAGAAGGCAATGGCAACCTACTCCAGTATTCTTGCCTGGAGAATCCCAGGGACGGGGAAGCCTGGTGGGCTGCGGTCTATGGGGTCGCACAGAGTCGGACATGACTGAAGCGGCTTAGCAGCAGCAGCAGCAACAGTTAGAATGGTGGGATACTTCTTACTTTTACATTGTTCTGAAAGTCGAAAGTAAAAATCATTCAGTCATGCCTGACTCTTTGCGACCCCATAGACTATACAGTCCTCGGAATTCTCCAGGCGAGAATATTAGAGTGGGTTGCCTTTCCCTTCTCCATGAGATCTTCCAAACCCAGGGATCAAACCCAGGTCTACCGCATTGCAGGCAGTTTCTTTACCTGCTGAGCCACCAGGGAAGCCCAAGAATACTGGAGTGGGTAGCCTATTCCTTCTAATGGGGATCTTCCAGACCCAGGGATTGAACTGGGGTCTCCTGCCTTACAAGAGGATTCTTTACCAACTGGAGTATCAAGAATCACATTGTTCTATATTGTTTCAATTTATACCCTTTGTGGTGGTTCTGGTCACTAAGTTGTACCCATCTCTTGGGACCACATGGTCTATAACCAACCCAGGCTCCTCTGCCCATGGAATTTCCCAGGCAAGAATATTGGAGTGAGTTGCCATTTCCTTCTCAGGGGACTTTCATGACCCAAGGTCTGAACCCACGCTGACCTGCATCACAGTCCATCTATCTCCTGCATTGCAAGTGGATTCTTTCCTGCTGAGCTGCCAGAGAGGCCCTATACTCTTGAGTTCCAACTAATCTACTAGATATTTTAGGTATGTTATCATTTTATTATTCATGACAATCCTATAAGATGTATATATTAAGTTTAAAAAGGAGTAATTTGAGACACGGGGTACACAAAATTTAACCAAAATCATGCCACCAACAACTGACAGAATTAGATTTTAAGTCAAAATGCTTGGTGCAAAATCCAACGACCTTTTGAATAGACTACATTTCCTTCTTTACACTAACAAGATAATTTTGGACTCAAAATAAAGAATAAATATGTAGTTTTATTTAATCATAATTTCAACTTTAGCCATTTTTAAATCATTTCATTTATGGGACAGTCAGGTTTGTCAGAGCTGATCAAACAATGATTTAATAATAACCCCAGTGAAATCAGGTTTAAACCTGTAAGAGTAAACTATAGCTTCTTGGTCCCAGAAAATCTCCTTTCCATAACTTTTAAACTCCTGCACAGAAGCAAACAAAAAAAGTGGAAGTATTTCCACTGTTTATGTTTTACTTTCCTAAAGCATTGTCTTTTGTCTACTGGTGTCTATAGTTACCTTCGTTGATATATCTCTGTTTAGAATAGTGAAAAATGACACACCTCTTTGCTACTCACTCCCTTTCAATTTCACATCATCTTATAAATCATTTTCGATTGAGGAAAAAAATATGGCAGATTTAAATTTTTCCATGGCACTTATGAGACTGCTCTAGACTTTAAGTTAATGGCTACTGGAATAGGTATACATATATCTGCTCCCTCTTGAACCTCCCTCCCACCTCTCACCCCATCCCACCCCTCTAGGTTGTCACAGAGCACCAGGTTGAATTCCCTATGCCACTGTGTCCACAAATCTGTTCTCTACGCCTGTGTCTCTGTTGCTACCTTACAAATAGGTTCATCAGTACCATTTTTTAAGATTCCATATACATGTGTTATATGATATTTGTTTTTCTTTTTTTGGACTTAACTTTATTTTGTATAATACACTCGAGTCATCCACTTGATTACAACTGACTTAAGTTCATTTCTTTCTATGGCTGAGAAGGAAATGGCAACCCACTCCAATATTCTTGCCTGGAGAATCCCATCGACAGAGGAGCCTGGCAGGCTACAGTTCCCAGGTCCACAAGAGTCGGACACGACTTAGCGACTAAACCACACCACCACAATATTCCATTTCATATAAGTACTACAACTTCTTAATCCATTCACCTGTTGAGGGACATATAGGTTGCTTCCATGTCCTGGCTATTGTAAATAGTGCTGCAGTGAACACTGGGGTACATGTGTCTTTCAGAATTGTGGTTTTCTTAGGGTATATGCACAGTTTTGGGATAGCTGGGTCTTTAAAAGGATTTTCTAATTCTTTTCCATATGAAAAGTTTCCAAGTGAACCTTCAAGAAAAGAGTTTTTATGAGCCAGGCAGGAAATATCTCTACATGTTTTAACACAGACAACATCTATACGGCCCCAGCAGCCAGGGAATCAGCCTGAAGGGGTGGGTGGTGTTGGCGGGGATGATGTAGCCTCTGACTTGAGGTACAGGACTACATGTTTATTTCAAGCTTCAGGTTTTCTTTTATACTTTTACAAAAGCATTAGGTCAGAGGTTTTACATTTTTAGTTTCCAGCACCCAGATTTATTGTCTCCAGAAATCAATGTTGCCCTACAGAGTTCCTGCTTCAGTGATTCTCTCAGAATCTGCTTTACTATCTATTATCTACTTCCTCTTATGTGTCCTATACTTAACTTGTGATTACATTGTAACTCATGATACATTCCTCAGTTTATTTCTTATCTTTCTAAATCCTGTTTGCCCCTAGCATCTTAAGCTCACTGTCTCCTAAAAAGGCTTTTAGCTATTCTTAATTATTCCCAAACCCTAAGCTCAGCAAACTTCTTTTGCCATAAACATTCCCCTCACAAACAGGTCTCAGATAACAATCCTTCCCCATGGCCTCAAGCTGCGGCCTACATGCTCATCCTGGAACATTCTTTGTAAAGATCCTTGAACAAATGTCAGTGGTTAACTTTATGGATTATTTTCTGGGCACAACTGCAGAAGGCTGTGTGCTTTCTCATACTCCTCTCAAAAACAATAAGCACCTTAACATTCTTTCCAGCCAACTCAACCAAAGAAAGGAAGAAACAAGTCAGAATCACAAGGGCTAACCCCTTCATCCTGGGATCATGCCTGCGAGATGAGGAGGGGGGTTGGGGCCGTGCCTCCATTTTGTCAGTAATGCCTAACGCAGCTCCCGACATCTCCCCCTTTCTTATTTTTTGGAGCATAAGTATGAAACTCAGTAGATAAAGCAGAAACACTTCGGTTGAGTATTCTGAAAAGCCACAAGGCTAATACACAAATCAGAACCAATTGGCATAAGCACAGGGCTGCATTAATAATTATTGTAAAAAGGGATCCATGGGAAAGCTACCTCTCCAGATTTTTAAGAAGGGGATTAGAAAGCCATTGAGAGGACTAGTCAAACTCCACCTGCTTCATACTCTGAATATCCTGATGTAACTTAGAAATGTCAATACTAAAATCTGAATGATTCCAGATGCCTAAAATATGATTCCTAATGTGTTCCCAAAAATGTATGGAATCATTCACTTGTAGAGGGGTAACGCACATCCATTTAAATTCAGCATGGCACCTTACAGACAACTTAATTTTTTTTTTTTTATTTTATTTTTAAACTTTACGTAATTGTATTAGTTTATTTCTTGTCCTATAAGAAGGACTACTTCTTCTAAAGCATTGACCTTATTTTCTATTTTCCTATCTATAATTTCCTGTGTAGTAAGAGCTACAGAGACATTTTTGGACAGCTGCTCAACAAATGAGGCAGTATGCACTTCTTTGGACAGGGCAGCAGCAGAAACTGTAACTGAAGCAAGTATGGCAATCAAGGCAGTTGTTCCCACAATCAGAGCTGCAATGAATCTCTTAGGTTGAGAAATTAAGCCATTAAATTCATACAAAACTTTCAATGCATAATCATCAAACCATTGTCTCTCTAATTTTACAGGAACCATCAAATATAGTGGTTGCTTTACAGTCATCACAGCCTTATAATTACTATAATCATTCCCATCAACACAATTTGATATAAAGCAATTCACACATTTGACATTATATACAGTTTCTCCTTCAAAAACTCCCAAATCATTTGGATTTCGGGCCAACAAAAAGGTATAGGGAGAATGTATGTAGGCCCATACAAT
>NW_011495038.1:2894785-2900931 GCF_000754665.1 Bison bison bison | reverse complement strand
AAAAGTGAAGTCGCTCAGTCATGTCTGACTCTTAGCGACCCCATGGACTGCAGCCTACCAGGCTCCTCCATCCATGAGATTTTCCAGGCAAGAGTACTGGAGTGGGGTGCCATTGCCTTCTCCGAACATGCCACCTAGTAAGTGTTAAAGGATAAGGGATAAATGAATCATTCCATATGGATCTATAAGGTTCTTGAAAAAGCAAGTTCAATCATTGATCTGAAAGATAGGGGCATCCCCATTCCATCAGAAAACGTCTGGTGGCAACAATGGAAATAGATAACTTTATTCTTTCCAACAAGGAAACCCAGAAATTCTGCTTATGCTTTTCCAGGCCTGTAGTCCTTGTTCATCAGAATCCAGAGAGGGGAGTGCACAACTCAGAAAGTCCTTTAAATGAGGGGCTGCCTGTTTTATGGCATCATATAGTTTTTCTTGTGCTCCTGGCATCAGCAGCTGTAAGGACCAAAAGTCTCTCTTGCCATTGCTTCTTGGAGAATCAGTAAGCATGCCTTTCAAGGAAGTGCTAACACATCAAAACCAGAGCTGATCCTTGTAAGGAGGAAGGTATGGCAAAAGAAATAAGTAGATAAATGGACACGCCTGAAAAATTGAAGGGAGTGCTGACCACTGCTTTAGCATTATTAGGATACATGGAAGCCCCGCCCAAAAGATGAGTATCATTAACAAAAACACAAATGGGCTCATTCATCCAATCAACAGGCTGAAAAGAAGGTGGATTAGGCAAATAGGCCCAATGAACTTTTTCTGTGCTGGAGGGCCACGGCTGACAAGCCAGCACAGAAAGCATAGCCACAAACATTACCATAGGAGTGGCCTCATGTCTCCCCCTTTCAATTAGTTCTTCAGCCTGCTGAGCGAGACATTTCAGCTGGCCCCAAGTTGACACCATGCTGGAGGTAGTTGCTTGAGTACGATGATGGCGACGAGGTGGAGCAGAATACAGTTGGACTCAATCAGCATGTCTCTCCTGAAGCGCCAGGTGCCTGAAGTGATGCACTAGTGGTGAAGCCTCAAGTGAAGGGTCACTCGCCCTTCGGCTTCTCCTTGGCTCCCTCAGGTCCAGACTCGATGAGCTTCTGATCTCCCCATCTTCCCTCCGTCCCAGACTCCAGGACTCCAGGGATCTCAGTGACTTCAGGGGTCTTCGTGATCTTGGAGATCTCATGGGACTGGACATGTCAAATCAGTCTGTCAGGAATCCAGACAGGAGAAGTGGAATCCTGTGGAAACACACAAGCATACCCTCTCCCACAAGTTAACAGCACATCTGGCCCTTTCCACTCTCCAGTAAGGGGGTTCTTCCACTTGACCAGGGGCCGAGTCGTAGCCCCTTCAGGAATCCAGTGTCTCATCATTGCAGTCTGCCCCTGTGTATCTACGTTTAAATGATTAATTACAACAAAGCATGGTGCAGAACATGATGTGTAGAGGAATACTTAAATTCTCCCTGCCTTAATTTAGCTATCTAATTTTTTAAAGTCTTGTGCGCCCTTTCCACTATGGCTTGGCCTTGGGGATTATAAGGTATTCCTGTTGAATGCACTATAGAAAATTGTTGACAAAATCTCCTAAAAGCAGCAGAAGTGTAAGCTGAGGCGTTATCTGTTTTTATCTATTCAGGGAGTCCTATTTGGGAAAAGTACTGAAACAAGTGCTGAATTACATCTTTTGTTGCTTCACCTGATCTAGCAGAGGCTATAATAACATGAGAAAAGGTATTCACAGTAACATGCACAAAGGACAGTTTTCCAAAGGCCGGGGTATAAGTTATCCCCATTTGCCAGAGAGCATTAGGCCTAAGGCCTCGGGGATTTACTCCTAATGTTAGAGATGGATTAGATGTTGGGCAATTTGGACATAACTTAACTATTTGTCTAGCTGCCTCCCTAGGGATATGAAATTCATACTTTAAACCGGCTGCATTTTGATGGTGAATTTTGTGAGAATTTTTGGCCTTTTCAATCTTTTCATGTAAGTTTAAAGCAATTACTTTAGATAATGCATCTGCCAAAATATTTCCTTCATGTAAAGGGCCAGGCAAGCCGGAATGGGCTCTAATATGTCCCATAAAATATTTCTTATCTCTACGCTTAATCTCCTTCTGTAAATCAAATAACAAGAAGAAGATGGTAGTCTTATTTTCCAGAATATTAGCAGTCTAAGTATGAGGAAACAACCCTACAACATATCAGGAGTCAGTCAAAAGATTGAAGGTACAGTCTCTTAAATGTTGAAAAGCCCAAATAACTGCTCTTAACTCAGCTCTTTGGGCAGATGTCTGCTCAGTTATCTGAACATGGGGTTTTCCATTAATAATTGTGACTGCTTTACCATTAGAGGAAGCATCTGTGAAAACTAAAATTGCCCCTTCCAAAGGTTGAATAGAAAATTTCTTCAGAAAAATCACAGAATGTATTTTCAAAAAATGCAAAAGTGGGCTGTAAAACAAAAGGACAAATGAAATAAAATTTGACCCCTGAAATCTATCAGGGAAACTTGCCAATCATCACTATTTTGTAAAAGAAATTGCAGTTGATCATTATTAAATGGTATCATTATATTTGCTACTTCCTTTCCCAAAAGTTCCACATTTCTTTTTCTACCTTTTATAATTAATTGTGCCACCAAGCTGGGATAAGACAAAACTATTTTTCTTGGGGTCACTGGTAGATGGAGCCATTCCAATGGGCCTTCTTGTCACAAGCATGCTGTAGGTGTATGTTCTGTGGCAAGAATAATTAAATCCCATTCTCTGGTAATATTAATCCTAATTAACTGATCATTCAAAGACTCATCCACTTTAACAAGAGCCGACTCCGCCTCACTAGTCAATTTTCTCTTAGAACTGGGATCCGGATCACCCTTTAAGCAATCAAACAAAGGCTTTAAATCTGCAGTAGTCAGTCTTAAATGTGGGCACATCCAGTGTGGGCTGAAAGAAGCACAAGCTGGAATCAAGATTGCCAGGAGAAATATCAATAACCTCAGATATGCAGATGATATCACCCTTATGGCAGAAAGTGAAGAGGAACTAAAAAGTCTTTTGATGAAAGTGAAAGTGAAGAGTGAAAAAGTTGGCTTAAAGCTCAACATTCAGAAAACTAAGATCATGGCATCTGGTCCCATCACTTCATGGGAAATAGATGGGGAAATAGTGGAAACAGTGTTAGACTTTATTTTTGGGGGCTCCAAAATCACTGCAGGTGGTGACTGCAGCCATGAAATTAAAAGACACTTACTCCTTGAAAGGCAAGTACATGACCAACCTAGATAGCATATTCAAAAGCAGAGACATTACTTTGCCACAAGGGCCGTTTAGTCAAGGCTATGGTTTTTCCAGTAGTCATGTATGGATGTGAAGGTTGGACTGTGAAGAAAGCTGAGCAGCAAAGAATTGATGCTTTTGAACTGTGGTGTTGGAGAAGACTCTTGAGAGTCCCTTGGACTGCAAGGAGATCCAACCAGTCCATTTTAAAGGAGATCAGTCCCGGGTGTTCTTTGGAAGGAATGATGCTAAAGCTGAAACTCCAGTGCCACCTCATGCGAAGAGTTGACTCATTGGAAAAGACTCTGATGCTGGGAGGGATTGGGGGCAGGAGGAGAAGGGGATAACAGAGGATGAGATGGATGGATGGCATCACCAACTTGATGGACATGAGTTTGAGTGAACTCCTGGGGTTGGTGATGGACAGGGAGGCCTGGCGTGCTGCAATTCATGGGATCGCAAAGAGTCGGACATGACTGAGCGACTGAACTGTACTGAATAGAAAGCTGTAGACCTATGTCTTAGATCAGAATCCCAGAAAGGCAGAAGGTCACCAGTGATGGCTGGTGATGTATTTGGGCAGTTTCTCTACTTCTTGGTATGGAATAAAAGTAATAGGCTAACTCATGAATATCTGAAAATGGAACACAATTTTGAAGATATTTAAACAAAAATACTAGGCTTATTCTGAGCTTAGGAAACAGAGTTACAGTTCTTAGCAAAGTCTATGAAGATATTGAATGAGGACCAAGATATAGTTCCTTCATGCAGGTATAAGCATCTCCAGACGTGCCAGAAAACATAAGCAAAATTCTATGTTACTGAGGTTTTCTGGATTTGGCTTATTGTTAACCACCCACATGATGGAGACCTTAACCAAGTTACAGAAAAATAAGGAAATTTATATGTCTTGTTTTATGCATGTGTTTCTGCTTAAAATTGATACTACAAGAAAGTATTTATCAAGTATTATATTAATCACTATCCTCTTTTATCTAAATTTGTGTTTAATAAATGTTTATGATACTCATTATGCATTTATTAGTCATTATGTTAAAAAATTTAAATTCATTCTTCAGTGTAATCCTCACAAAAATCTGTTAAGATAGATTTTTATCATAATTGCCAGTTTGCTAATGAAGATGATCAGGATTAGAGAGGATGTATAAAATAGGGTGAGTAAATTGCCTAAAGTCAAAGAGGTAATAAAAACAGAGCTGGTGCTCAAGTCTATCTTTGTTTGCATCAAACTCATATTTGTTTGATCCAAAGTGCTTTCAATTAGTACACAGTGCCAATTTAATGCAGAGAGCAGACACTCCCTTGAAACTTTTTAGAGAGTTTGCCTTATTCCTTCAAAGAGCACAACTAATTAATTAGGGAAAATCTTCCTCAAAAGGAAACTTTTGGAAGGCTCACCATTTCCTTCTCTTCCACATTTGTATGTCAGACACATAGGCACAAGATCCTCATCACTGACATCATAGTTAAAGTATTCCACCTCATTTTTTTAATGATATTATACATGTTTTAATGCCATTCTCCCAAATCATCCCCCCCCCCTCTCACAGAGTTCAAAAGACTGTTCTATACATCTGTGTCTCTTTTGCTGTCTCGCGTACAGGGTTGTCGTTACCATCTTTCTAAATTCCATATATATGCGTTAGTATACTGTATTGGTGTTTTTCTTTCTGGCTTACTTCACTCTGTATAATAGGCTCCAGTTTCATCCACCTCATTAGAACTGATTCAAATGTATTCTTTCTAATGGCTGAGTAATACTCCATTGTGTAGCAACCTAGATGTCCATCAGCAGATGAATGGATAAGAAAGCTGTGGTACATATCCACCTCATTTTTTATGCAGTTTTGTTTACTCTCAATAATAATTAAATTGTCATTAACTTTTTATACCCACATGCTGTCTCTGAATGTTCATCAGTGCCCTCTTGAGTGCTAGAAATTTATTATTAAGCTGTTGTACCAAGTAATTTTAATAATAATTCTCTGTATCATCATAAAATACTTTTGGGTTTTGAAAAAATAATTCTTATTAAATGCAACTCTATATCATGATTACTGTTCTAGTCCAATTTTCTAAGTAGCAACACAGGGACTATTCATGATATGAATTGAATTGGGTAAAAGGAATACTCAAAACTGATCAACTGGGAGAAACATGGTTTATAAGATTAATGACAAGAGAAAGAGGGAAAGATTTGGGAGAAAGTTGAAGATTTCTGTATAAAGCATGTTAAGTATATTGTAATTTAGTGATGCTCAATAGGCAGGTAGGAATTTGACTATTGGTCTCCAGAGAGAGGTCAAATCTGAAGTATACAAGCAATTCCTGCAGCTCAATTCCAGAAAAACAAATGACCCAATCAAGAAATGGGCCAAAGAACTAAACAGACATTTCTCCAAAGAAGACATACAGATTGCTAACAAACACATGAAAAGATGCTCAACATCACTCATTATCAGAGAAATGCAAATCAAAACCTCTATGAGGTACCATTTCACGCCAGTCAGAATGGCTGTTATCCAAAAGTCTACAAACAATAAATGCTGGAGAGGATGTGGAGAAGAGGGAACCCTCTTACACTGTTGGTGGGAATGAAAACTAGTATAGCCACTATGGAGAACAGTGTGGAGATTCCTTAAAAAACTGGAAATAGAACTGCCATACGGCCCAGCAATCCCACTGCTGGGCATCCACACTGAGGAAACCAGAATTGAAAGAGACATGTGTACCCCAATGTTCATCGCAGCACTGTTTATAATAGCCAGGACATGGAAGCAACCTAGATGTCCATCAGCAGATGAATGGATAAGAAAGCTGTGGTACATATACACCT
>NW_011495038.1:2884572-2894685 GCF_000754665.1 Bison bison bison | reverse complement strand
TACCCCAATGTTCATCGCAGCACTGTTTATAATAGCCAGGACATGGAAGCAACCTAGATGTCCATCAGCAGATGAATGGATAAGAAAGCTGTGGTACATATACACAATGGAGTATTACTCAGCCATTAAAAAGAATACATTTGAATCAGTTCTAACGAGGTGGATGAAACTGGAGTCTATTATATAGAGTGAAGTAAGCCAGAAAGAAAAACACCAATACAGTATACTAACACATATATATGGAATTTAGAAAGATGGTTAAGATAACCCTGTATGCAAGACAGCAAAAGAGACACAGATGTATAGAAGAGTCTTTTGGACTCTGTGGGAGAGGGAGAGGGTGGGACGATTTGGGGGAATGGCACTGAAACATGTATAATATCATATAAGAAATGAATCACCAGTCCAGTTTCGATACAGGATGCTTGGGGCTGGTGCACTGGGATGACCCGGAGGGATGGTAAGGGGAGGGAGGCGGGAGGGGAGTTCAGAATGGGGAACACGTGTATGCCCATGGTGGATTCATGTTGATGTGTGGCAGAACCAATACAATATTGTAAAGTAATTAGTCTCCAATTAAAATAAATAGATTTAAATTAAAAAGAAACCTAAAGTGAAGCACAACAAAACAAAATGAACAGATGCTCAGAGTCCAAAATAAAAGAAATTTTCTCTGACCCTTGAGTTGGTGACAGGAAACTCCAAGGTCACTAAAATAACAACTGTTCAATTTATTCTGAGTCTCTTCTTTCCTATCATCTCCCTGACCAATATTCTTGATCTACTTTTCAAATTTTTAAAACTTACTTAATTCCTCTAATTCATACAATTGAAGAAACTTTCAATTTCTAGTACTAGTTGCCAGTACTAGTATCAACTCAACAATGCAGCAAAAAGGAAAAAACTATATGAGCACCAAAATATTAGAAAGAAATTAGACACAAATCATTAAACTTTTGAAATACACCTAACAAAACTTAAAGCATTTTTTCTGTAATTAAATAATAGAGACACTTACATTTGATGCATTTTAAGAAAAATATCTATGCCGTTACTTTCCATGTGCTTTGGTTAAAATGTGATTACTTTAAGATCAATGCATCTAATGCTAATCTAAATAATTGATTATGCCTTTTTTCTTGCTCCTCATTATTACTGAACTAATGTTCTTATACTCAGATGTCTGGAAGTTTTAAGCTTAAATGCTTAGAGGAAAATGTCATTTTCAATATTACTAAATTTGAGAAACTACTGCCACCTGAGATCATCCCCATCACAGAAGCTTTCTGTTTCTGTTCCTAATGAAACAATACATGTTGGATTTACCACGAATTCACAAAGGTGCAATTAACAATAGAGTTCAATTAATGCTGAAATTTTCAATTTTATTCATACCTAAAAAAGCTATAGTGATTCCTTCTAAAATATTACTAAAACCAGGCACATTGTAATAACTGTTATAGAAACTCAAAGGGAGGTGTCAGCTATTATTAGGTGAAATTATAACACTGAAGAAATACATGGATTCAAATTAAAACCTTCCACTATACCCTTGAAAGGAAAAATATAAAACTCTTTTAAAAAAGAGCTGCAGTGAATGGAACTGAGGCGAGGAAAAGGGAAACCTTTTTTTTTTTCTTCTTATATATTGCCTACTTTAATCTCTCCATTTAAGGAGAGGCTAGGAGCATAACTTTTTGCCAGTCTCAAGATATCTGTTTAATTATTCAAGTGGGAAAAAAAAAAAAAAAAACCAGTACTCTGGAAACAGATACTCAATGAGGCAGTCCTACAAAAGGAAACTCAGGAAACATGTTTCTTGTTCACATTCCTACAGAAGCTCTATGAAAAATATGGCAGTATCTTATCTGAGATTGAATAGAGCAGATGAGTTCTAGCCATTTTAACAAAAAGCTGGATCTTATTGACTAGTAGTCTCAAACATATGGAGATAGATATGTATGTAGATAGGGGTATGTATGTGTATTGTTCAGTCACTCAGTCACATCTGACTCTGCGACCCCATGGACTGCAGGCCTCCCTGTCCATCACCATCTCCACAAGTTTGCTCAAACTGATGTCCATTGACTGGGTGATGCCATTCAACCATCTCATTTTCTGTCATCCCCTGCTCCTCCTGCCTTCAATATTTCCCAGCATCAGGGTCTTTTCAAATGAGTCAGCTCTTTGTAGCAGGTGGTCAAAGTATTGAAGCTCCAGCTTCAGCATCAGTCCTTCCAATGAATATTCAGGGTTGATTTCCTTTAAGATTGACTGGTTTGATCTTGCAACCCAAAGGTCTCTCAAGAGTCTTCCCCAACTTCACAGTTCAAAGCATCAATTCTTCAGCTCTCAGCTCAGCTGTCTTTATGGTCCAACTTTTACATCTGCACATGACTACTGGGGAAAAAAAACAACAACATAGCTTTGACTATATGAATCTTTGTTGGTAAAGTAATGTCTGTTTTTTGTTTGTTCATTTGTTTGTTTTTTTAATATGCTGTCTAGGTTTGTCATAGCTTTTCTTGCAAGAAGCAAGCATCTTTTAATTTCATGGCCACAGTCACCATCTGCAGTGATGTTGGAGCCCAGGAAAATAAAATATGTCACTGTTTCCATTGGTTGCCCATCTATTTCCCATGAAGTGATGAGACCAGATGCCATGATCTTAGTTTTTTGAATGTTTAATTTCAAGTCAGCTTTTCACATTCATCAATAGGCTTTTTAGCTCCTCTTCAATTTCTACCATAAGGATGATGTTGCCTACATATCTGAGGTTGTTGAAATTTCTCCCAGAAATCTTGATACCAGCTTTTGCTTCATCCAACCCAGCATTTCACATGATCTACTCTGCATGTAAGTTAAATAAGCAGGGTGGCAATTTTCAGCCTTGACATATTCCTTTCCCAGTTGGAAACCAGTTCGTGACTCCATGTTCCATTCTAACTGTTGTTTCTTGACCTACATCCAGGTTTCTCAGGAGACAGGTCAGATTCCCATCTCTTTCAGAGTTTTCTCGTTTGTTGTGATCCACACAGTCAAAGGCTTTAGTGAAGTTAATGAAGCAGAAAAAGACATTGTATGGAACTCTTTTGCTTTTTCTATGATCCAACAGATGTTGGCAATTTGATCTCTGGTTCCTCTGCCTTTTCTAAATCCAACTTGAACATCTGGAAGTTCTTGATTCACATATTGTTGAAGCCTCTCTAGAAGAATTTTGATCATTACTTTGCTAGCATATGAAATGAGTGCAATTGTTCAGTAGTTTGAACATTCTTTGGCATTGCTCTTCTTCAGGATTGGAGTCAAAAATTATCTACTCCAGTCTTGTGGCCACTGCTGAGTTTTCCAAATTTGTGGGCATATTGAGTGCACTTTAACAGCATTATCTTTAGGATTTTTAAATAGCTCAGCTGGAATTCTGTCACCTCCACTAGCTTTGTTGGTAGTAATGCTCCCTAAGGTCCACTTGACTTCACACTCCAGGATGTCTGGCTCTAGGTGAGTGATCACACTATTGTGGTAATCCAGATCATTAAGATCTTGCTTGTAGAGTTAGACTGTGCATTCTTGCCACCTCTTCTGAATATCTTCTCCCTTCTGTTAGGGCCATACCATTTCTGCCTTTATTGTGCCCACATAAAGAGTCTGCAGCTTTTATGTTTTTATTCTTTTTCAAGCTCACTACCTTTGAGAAGTGTCTTGTCTTCTCCCAGTTAAGTCTAAAAGGAGATCTAGATGAGAACTTCTAATGGTGTAGCCGTTAAAAAGTTTCAAAACTCACAAGGTAAGAAAAACTTGACCTCTTCTTCTGTCTGAATAAAAATAGCCTAAAAGCCATCAAAATTATAAAGAAAATATCCCAGGACATAAACCCTGTGTGGTTCTCTAATCTGATGATGGTCTACTCTTATTCCTCTCTTAATGGCTACACATGCTCTTTCTCCCACCTGGAATTTGCTTCATACCCCTCTTGTATCATCCAAAACCAAATTCATTTGTACCTCCCATTGAAAAATACTAATTTAACTCTTCTAACTTCAAGCTTTCTCTCTTCCCTACTTCTGCATTAGTGCCTTAATAAAATTTTGGTTGTATTTTCTGTTTAAATCATCCCCCAGTTAGACCCTAAATACTTTAAGAACAAATTCATGCATGAGTGTCTTGATCATTATGATCTCCAGAGCTCTGATTACTGCCACAGAGGAATCTGTAGTTATGAACATCAGTTACACAGTGAGTTCTGAATTAACTTTTCTGTTACCAGCTACACAATTTTGGACAAACATCAAAATGTTATTTGTTTCAATGTCTCTTATTTTAAAGGATGAAGTATGATCTTTTGTGTAAAATATTATACTTAGCAAATACCTAGCATAAAAAAGAGCTTGATAAATGTCATAGAGTATATGATTCATTAAGTTATTAAGGAAAACATAGATGTGCCAATTTGCACAACTCCAGGGGGACACCATGTACATTATATTTTATGTGAATATCAGGATGGCATGCTAACTATGCATCACATACATATATCACATTGACTACTTTTTTCTTTTACTGCTTTTGCCTGGGCCTGTGCTAAGTTTTAAGAATACGATAATGGAAAAGATACAATTTCACTGCCCTTCTGTAAATCACTATGCATTATAAATTGAGTCTCATTTTATTACCATGAACATGGTAGCCATTCATTTCCTCAGTATTTTAGTGTACAGTTCTTTATTCTGCAAGAACATATTGTGACATTACTTTGCAGCCAACAACCAAGTTCAAAGTTTTGATAGAAGTCTTCAAACAGACATGATCTGCCAGCATGTCTCATTCCTCCCTACTGATTAATATATAAAGAAAAATGAACATGTAAAGCCATGGGATTCTCCAAGTCCAAAAGTGAACACACCTCCAAAAAAATAAGGCAGTTTATTTTATTTTATTTTATTGTCCAAAGCTCTTTCATTCAGCTTTGCTTTATGAGTTGTGAGACATGCCTCACATTGGCTAAACTTTGAGAATTCACCTTTGCTTCCACACAGTTCTTTCTTTTTTTTTTCAATTTCTTTACCTTATGCCATCTAAATCCTGTTGTTCCTTTATCTCCAAATAACAGCTTTATTCAAACTGATATAGACACCTCAGGTGTGGTAGACAGTAACAGGTTAATGGTAGAAGATCCTTTTATGTGAGCACAATGGCCACAAAATATCCCTGAACACCACTACTATGTGCAAACAGATAACCATGAGTGCATTCTTTTGAAACTGTTCCCTAACTTCAATTATATCCAAACACCAATAGCTTCGATCCATGAATATTTAATACCTTTTCTTATTTTTCCTTTAATTCATCCATTTTAAACACTACTCTTCTGCTACTCTATTGCAACTTCTATGTTTTAAGGTCACAAATAATCTCTGAATTGCCTATTCCAATTATTAAATCTTGGTTTTCATTTTATCAACCCTATTGGTAGCATTTAACATTATTGATCATTTCTTCCTATAAAGAAGGGAAAAAACAAACTTTTTTCTATTAGTTTTTCAAATTTTACACTCCCCTGATTTTCTTTCCTACCTACCTACCTTTCTTTCCTACCCAAATTTCAGACACTTTCACTTATTCTTTCTTATCTCCCTTAACTTTTGGGGTCAGAATACTCCAGGTCTCAGTATTCAGACAATTTCCCTTCTATCTATATATTCATTTCCTTCTTGGCTTTATCAGTCTTAGCTTACAGTCTAATGATGCTATTTCTCAAATGAACAAATTCAAGTCAGAAAATGCCTATCTCCAAGCTTATATACATGAATGTAGAAGTTAAAATGATACATCATACATTAAGCCACAAAACAAGGCTAAATAAATTTAGGAAGATTGAAATTATATCAAGCACCTTTCATATTATGAAGGTATGTAATGAAAAATTAATCACAAAAGAGAAAACTGGAAAAGCAAACCATATATGTAGATTAAACAGCATACTACTGAACAACCTGTGGGTAAACAAAGAAATCAAAGGAGAATTCAAAAATTACCTTAAGATGTCAGCAACATGGCAAAATGAAAAATCTGCCTTTGTTCTCACCTTCAATCTTCAACCAGTAAAATATTCATAACTCAACAAATGTGCCTTTGCCCAACACAACAGGACACCCAAGAATTTTACAGATCTGTTCATTTAAAGGTGGGTGGACTGAAAAACAGGGAGGAGGCAAGATGGATGGAATATGAGAGAGGGTGCTTGCAATCCTGCTCTCTGACCACTGCAGTAGAACACAAAGGTTCAGAGAACCTAGTAACAGCAAAGAAAGCAACACGCAAACTTCAGCCATTTGACCACACCAGAGTTCATGGCCACAGTAGCAAAGCTTATGAAATTTAAAACAACAAAAAAATGAAGCACATATATGACCCCAGCCACCCCCCCACCCCACCTCCATAGCGAAGCCTGTGTCTCAGGAGATCCCAGACACAAGTAAAGAGTCTACTATCCCAGTGATGACAATGGCTCTGACAAAAAGCAAGGCAGCAACCACCCCAGTGATGCAAGAAGCAAGAATGAAGGCATAGAACCACACCTCTTACACTTTACAGTTGAGGCTGGAAAGTGCTACTTTCAAATACATCCACAGTCATCTCAGGTAAGAACAATGAAAAACTTGAGTGATAGTGTAGCCTGCCAGAAGACAAAAGCAAAGAATTTAATTCCTAACCTGTCATTTAATATTGAATGAGCCAGCAGAGAAACAATTCATCAAATAACATGAAAAACCAAAGCAACATTGCACCATAAAAAGAAAATGACAGTTCCCCAGAAAACAACCTTAAAGTCACAGAATACTGTAATCTAGCTGAAGAATTCAAAACAGGTATTATGGAGAAACTCATGAGTTACAAGAAAACTCAGAAAGAAGTTTAATGAGATCAGAAATAAAATGAAATAACAGAAAGAGTATTTTACCAGAAAGATTGAAACTCTAAAGGAAAAAAAAAAAAAAAAATGACCAAACTGAAATTCTGGAGCTGAATAACACAATAGTTAAGATGAAAAGAAAAGTTCATTAGAAAATATTGGAAATAGAATAGACCTTATGGAAGAGATAATTGGTTAGATTGAATATATAAATATAGAAACAACACAAGTAGAAGAGGAAAGATAAATTAGACATAAAAATGAAAAAATAATATAAGAATTATCCAACTCTTTTAGGAAGGGCAGTGTTAGGATAATGGATATATCCCAGGAGAAAAGACGGAGAACTGCACAGATTATTTAAAAAAAAAAAAAAAAGAATAGCTAAGAACTTTTCAAGGCAATTAATTACCTAACACTATTCAATACATAACACTAATTAATATATATGAACCTAATATAGGCACATCTAAATATATAAAATTATTATTAAAGTATGTAAAAGGAGGGAAGAGATCAAGATAGTGGAGTAAGAGAACAAGAGCTCACCTTGCCCCAGAGACACAAAAAATACTACATATGGAGCAATTCTCACTGAAAACAAGCCGGAGGCTGACCAAAAGATTTCTATAAGCAAGTCTCTAAAGGAAGACACAGAAAAAGCTGGGTAAAAAGAGAATAGAAGTGGTTATGTCAGGACCCATGCCCCTAGGGGGGGACACAGCAAAGAAGGTTTACACAGGCTCAGAGATCCTCCCTGGGGAGTGAGAAAATCAAATCACATACTGGGAGACCTAGCTGTGGAGCCCAAACTAGGAGCATGAGTCCCATTAGCTAATTTGAAAACAGTGGAACTAAGAGAAAGGCTGTAAAAACCTAGACTCTACTCCTAAATAGCAGGCACATGGTTGTTTACTCCTGAGAACAAGATGGAGGGGGCAGGTGGAAACTACCCAGGACTCCAGCTGGTTTCCCACGACCACTCCACCACAAGCCCTGGCCTGCACTGAGCAACTATGCCAGGACTCTAGCTCCTGCACAGCACCACACCTAGAAGAAAGAGAGCGTTGCCAAAAAGAGTGTGCAGTCGGTGGGGCCTGAGGGGGGAGGGTTGAGTCAGCTCAGAACAAGTCAAGAGTGTGTGTCGGTTCTGCATTCAAGGAGGCAGTGGATCAGGAGAGAGATGGAGCTGTGATTGGTGTGCCAAGACAGCCCCAGCAGGTACTCCTCCAGGACACAACACGAGCCCACTTGGGCCCCTCTTGCTCTAGTGCTGCCCTTCTCAGGGGGGAATGTGCCATTGTTAAAAGGGGGAAGAGTGAAAATGTAGGGAGGGAATGGAACCATCTAAGATCTTACCCTTAGGGCTTTTTCTCTAAAACCTTGTGACCTGACCCCACTCCCAGTAAGGTGGTGACAGCTGCTGAACACAGGAGAAGCTGTGTCTCACACCTAGCTCTGGCTCTAACAATGTATTTCCAGCCTCATCCACCACCAAATTGATAGCTGCCAGCACACACCATGATTAAGCGGGAGTTACTCCAGGGATGCAAGAATGTTTCAATATCAACAAATCAAACAATGTGATATACCGCATTTACAAAATGAAAGGTAGAAATCATATGGTCATCTGATTATATCCCCCCAAAAAATTCATTTAACAAAATTTCACATCCATTCATGATAAACAATACTCTCATCAAAAGTGACACAGATAGAACAAAACTCAACATTATAAAGGCCAATTTCCACTAGCCTACAGAGAGCATCATATTCAATGGTCAAAAGCTGAGATCTTTCCTTCTAAAATCAGGGGGAAAAAAATGTCAAGCATGCTCATTCTCACCACTTCTATTGATCATGGTATTACAAGTCCTAGCAACAGCACTTAAGAAAAGGAAATATAAGACATCAAAATTGAAAAGGAAGGATAAAACTGTCACTATTTGCAGATGATATGATGCTATACATAGAAAGCCCTAAAGTTTCCACAAAAACCTTTTAGAACTAATCAATGAATTCTGTAATTTTGCAGGACACAAGACTACTATACAAAAGCACATTTGTTGCTATTCTAAACACTAATAATGAGCTACAAGAAAGAGGAAAAATTGCTCTTAAAATTATATACAAGAGAATAAGATACCCGAATTAAATGTAACCAAAGTGGTGAAAAACTTATACTCTGAAAACTATAAAACACTGATAAAGGGATTCAAAATTATATAAAGAAGTAGAAAGTTACCCCATGTTCCTGGATTTGAAAAGTTAATATTGTTAAAAGATCAATACTACCTAAAGCAACCTACAGATTTAATGCAATCACTATCAAACTACTGATGACTTTTTTTTCAAATAACTTGAATAAATAATCCTAAAATTTATACAGAAACACAAAAAACACTGAAGTACTACAAAAATCTTTGGAAAAACAACAAAACCAGAGGTTATCACGCTCGCTGACTTCACACTATATTAAAAAGCAATACGAATCAAAACAGTATGATATTGTCATAAAAATAGACACATAAGTCAATTGAACAGAATGCAGAGTCAATAAATGAATCCATGTATTTATGATCAATTAAGTTATGACTGTGTGGATCACAATAAACTGTGGAAAATTCTGAAAGAGATGGGAACACCAGACCACCTGACCTACCTCTTGAGAAACTTATATGCAGGTCAGGAAGCAACAGTTAGAACTGAACATGGAACAACAGACTGGTTCCAAGTAGGAAAAGGAGTACGTCAAGGCTGTCTATTGTCACCCTGCTTATTTAACTTATATGCAGAGTACATCATGAGAAATGATGGGCTGGAAGAAACACAAGCTGGAATCAAGATTAACGGGAGAAATATCAATAACCTCAGATATGCAGAGAACACCACCCTTATGGCAGAAAGTGAAGAGGAACTAAAGAGCCTCTTGATGAAAGTGAAAGAGGAGAGTGAAAAAGTTGGCTTAAAGCTCAATATTCAGAAAACGAAGATTGTGGCATCTGGTCCTATCACTTCATGGGAAATGGATGAGGAAACAGTGGAAACAGTGTCAGACTTTATTTTGGGGGGCTCCAAAATCACTGCAGATAATGATTGCAGCCATGAAATTAAAAGATGCTTACTCCTTGGAAGGAAAGTTATGACCAACCTAGATAGCATATTCAAAACCAGAGGCATTACTTTGCCAACAAAGGGCC
>NW_011495038.1:2880966-2884459 GCF_000754665.1 Bison bison bison | reverse complement strand
TGCTAAAGCTGAAACTCCAGTACTTTGGCCACCTCATGCGAAGAGTTAACTCATTGGAAAAGACTCTGATTCTGGGAGGGATTGGGAGCAGGAGGAGAAGGGGACAACAGAGGATTAGATGGCTGGATGGCATCATTGACTCGATGGATGTGAGTTTGAGTAAACTCCAGGAGTTGGTGATGGACACGGAGGCCTGGAGTTCTGCAATTCATAGGGTCGCAAAGAGTCATACACCACTGAGTGACTGAACTGAATTGAACTGACTATGTATAAAACAAATAAGCTACAAGAATATGTTGTACAGCACAGGGAATAAAATAAATATTTTATAATAACCTTAAAAAGTGTAATCTATAAAAATATTGAATCACTATATTGTACATCTGGAACTAGTAAAACATTGTAAATCAACTATACTTCAATACAAAATGTTTAAAAAAAAAAAAAAAAAACAGACCCAAAGGTAGAAATTGCCACCAACACAATAATAATAGTGGTCTTTGACAACCTACTTACATCAATGGATGGAAGAACATTAAGACAGAGAGTCAACAAAGAAGCACCAGTGTACAATGAAACATTTAGAACAGATGAATTTGACAGAACTGTGTAGAACATTTTGTCCTAATGTAGCAGATAACATTCTCCTCAAGTGCACATGGAATTTCTCAAAGATACAACATATGTCAAGACACAAAGCAAATCAGAAAATTTAAGATTGAAATCATATTGAGCATCTTCTCCAATCATGTTGTAATGAAACTAAAAGTCAAGTAAAAGAAGAAAACAGGAAGAGTAAAAAATATGTGGAGACTGAATATGTTGCTATTGCATAACTACTAGATAAATGAAGGACTTTAAGGAGAAATAAAATGTTACCTGAAGACAAATGAAAATGAAAATACAATATACCAAAAGCTATGAAATACAGGAAAAGAGTACTAACAAGGAAGTTTACTTTAATAGCAACACAGGCCTAGCTCAACAAAAAGAAAAATCTCAAATAGACCATAAAACAGACACAAAGTAGCTAGGGGAAAAAAGTCCAAAGTCTGCAGAAGGAAATATATCATAAATATCAAAGCATTAATAAATGAAATAAAGAATAAATGGTGATAGTTAAGATCGATGAAACAAGAATTGTTATTTGGAAAAATAAATAAATTAGCAACCCATTAGGTAAGCTTATTAAAAAGAGAGAGAGAGAAGTTCCTGAAAAAATCAAAAGTTTAAAAAATAACAATAGATACCAAAGAAATACAAAGAGTTATGAGAATACATGTTGTTGTTCAGTCATTAAATCATGTCTAACTCTTTGCATGCCAGGTTTCTGTGTCCTCCACTAAATCCCACCTGTGTGTATGCTAAGTCACTTCAATCGTGTCCAACTCTGAGTGACACTATGAAATTTAAGTTTTCAGACTCCTCTGTCCATGGGATTCTCCAGGGAAGAATGCTGGAGTGGGTTGCCATGCCTTCCTCCAGGGGATTTTCCTGACTCAGGGATCGAACCCACATCTCTTACATCTCCTGCATTGGCAGGCAGGTTCTTTATCACGAGCACCACATGGAAAGCCCCACTAACTCCCACATTTTGCTCACATTAATGTCCATTGAGTTGGTGATACTATCTAACCATCTCATCTACAGCCTTCCCCCTCCTCCTTTTGCCTTCAATCTTTCCCAACATCTTTTCCAATGAGTTGGCTCTTTGCATCAGGTGGCCAATGTATTGGAGCTTCAGAAAAAGTCCTTCTAATGAATATTCAGGGTTGATTTCCTTTACTATTGACTGGTTTGATCTCTGAGAAGGCCAAGAAACTCTCAAGAGTCTTCTCCAGCACCACAATTTGAAAGCATCAGTTCCCTGGCACTCAGATTTCTTTATGGTCCAACTCTCATATCCATACATGACTACCAAAAAAACCATAGCTTTGACCCTGTGGACCATTGTCAGGAAAGTGGTGTCTCTGATTTTTAATATGTTATCTAAGTTTTTCATAGATTTCCTTACAAGGAGCAAGCATCTTTTAATTTCATGGCTGCAATCACCATCTTCAGTGACGTTGGAGCTCAAGAAAATAAAATCTGTCACTGCTTCCATTTTGTAGCCTTATATTTGCCATGAAGTTATGGAAGAAGATGCCATGATCTCAGTTTTTTTAACGTTGAGTTTCAAGCCAGCTTTTTCATTCTCATCTTTATCAAGAGACTCTTTAGTTCCTCTTCCCTTTCTGCCATTAGAGTGGTATCAACCACATATCTGAGATTGTTGATATTTCAATATTATGAGATGATTATGAACAGCTATATGACACCAAATTGGAAATCCTAGGAGAAATTAGCAAATACTTGGAATTAATTACAGGACTTAATGGATGAAGCTGAAAATCTGAAGAGATGGATCATTAGTACAACAATGAAAACAGTAATCAAAAAGTTCCCAAAGTATAAAAGTTCAGGCCCACATGGCTACAGGTGAATTTTATCAAACATTCAAAGATAATTTAATCATATTCTTCTTAAACTATACCAAAATATTCAAAAGAAGAGAATGATTCCTAAGTCATTTTACAAGGCCAACATCACCCTGATCCCAAAATCAGAAAAAGATAATACCACTCAAATTAAAGGCCAATATCTCTGAAGAATATTGATGCAAAAATGTTCAACAACATGTTTACAAATCGCATTAAACAATGCATTAAATGATCATATATCATGAAAAAGTGGGATTTATTTCAATCATTCAAAGATGTTTCAACATCTTCTAATCAACCAACATAATAAACTACCTTTAGAAATAAAGGATAAAAATCATACGATCTTCTCAATACACACATAAAAAGCACTTAACATGATTCAACACTCATTTATAACCAAAAAAAAAAAAAAACTCAATAAATTAGGTACAGAAGGGATATGTCTCTGTGTGCTCAGTTGCTCAATCATGTCCATCTCTTTGTGGCCTTATGGACTGTAGCCCACCAGGCTCCTCTGTCTATGAAATTTTCCAGGCAAGAATACTGGAGTGGATTATCATTTTCTACTCCAGGGGATATTTCTGACCTCGGAATCAAACCCACATCTGCATCTCCTGCATTGACAGATGCATTCTTTACCACTGTGCCACCTGGACAACCCCATAGAAAGGACATAACTCAACATAATAAAGGCCATATATTGCAAACCCTTAACTAGCATCATAATCAATGTTGAAAAATTGGAAGCTATCTCTCTAGGATCAGGAGCATGATAAGAATGCATACTCTCACCATTTCTATTCAACACAACATTGGAAGTCAATGCTAGATCAATTCAGCAAGGAACAGAAATAAAATGCATCCAATTATAAAGAAATATGTAAAACTGTCACTATTTGCAGATGACATGATTTTATATATACAAAACCCTAAAGCACCCACAAGAACACTGTTAGAAATAAGAGTACAGTAAAGTTTCAGGATACTATATATATATAGTATATATATAT
>NW_011495038.1:2874289-2880866 GCF_000754665.1 Bison bison bison | reverse complement strand
TATATATATATAGCATTTTCATGAGCTAGCAGAAGGAGAAATTAAAACAGTATTTATAATAGTGACAAAATAATAAAATAAATAGGAATAAATTTATTCAGGGAGGTAAGACTTCAGGTACACTGAACATTATAAGACATTGTTGAAAAAAATAAAAAAGAAGGCAGATTAATAAGTAAAAACCGATTTGTGTTCATAAATTAGAATATTTAACATTAACAAAGCATTCTAATTTTAAGCAATCTACAGATTTAATGTAGTTTCTATAAAATTTTCCAGGACATTTTTCACAGAAATAGAACAAATTATTCTAAGATTTATATTGAACTACAGAAAAAATCCAGGTGGCCAAAGCAATCTTAGGAAAAAAAAAAAAAATAGCAAAGGTGGAGGTATCACACTCTCTGATTTCAAACTGTATTACAAAGCTATGATAATTAAAAACAGCTTAGTACTGGCAGAAAACCAAATAAATAGATGAATGGAACAGAACTGAGAGCCTAGAAATACACCCATGTATGTGTTAACAATTAAAGCTTACAATAAAGGAGTAAAGAATATACAATGGAGAATGGACAATCTCTTCAATAAGTGATGTTGAAAAAACTGGGCAGACACTTGCAAAAAAAAGAAAAAAAAAAGTGAACTAGATCACTGTCTAATACCATGCAAAAAGTTGACTCAAGATGGATTAAAGACTTGAATGTAAAACACGAATCCTTACATCTTCTAGGAAAAAAAAAAAAACCATAGACCGTATGCTTTTTGATATTGGTCTTAACAATATCTTTGTCTCCTCTGGCAAAGGAAACAGAAACAAAAATAAACAAATGGAATTCTATCAAACTAATAAGTTTCTACACAGTAAAATAAACCTTCAATAAACAAACTACTACCAACAAAGTGGGAGAAGAGATCTACAAATAATCTATCCAACAAAAAGATTGATATCCAATAAAGAACTAATACAACTCAACAAAACAAACAACAGCATTAAAAATTGGGCAAAGGAGCGAAAATACATTTTTCCAAAAAGAACATTAAAATGACCAAAAGACACATGAAAAGATGTTTAACATCACTAATTTTTAGTGAAATGCGAATTTAAACCAGAATGAGATATCATTTCACACCTGTCAGAATAGCTATCTTCAAAAAGACAAAAACAGAAAAATTTGATGAGAGGTATAGAAAAGAGAGCACACATACATTACAGATGGGATTGTAAATTGGTGTAACCACCATGGAAAGCAGAATAGAAAAGCCTCAAAAAAATAAAAATAGAACTACCATGTGATTCAGTTATCCCACTTCTGAATAAAAATCCAAAGAACACAGAAACATTAATCAGAAATTACATTAATAAAATAAAGTACCTAGAAAAAAACTAAGCATGTGAAATACATACAGAGAAAATTTGAAAACAGTCATAAGGGAAATTAAAGGTGATTCAAAGGAATTGAAAGCTATACCGTGCTCTTGGATTGGAAGAAATAGCCATATCGCACAATGAATTCTTGGCCATGGAATTCTCTAGGCGAGAATACTGGGGTGGGTAGCCATTCCCTTCTCCAGAAGATCTTCCCAACCCAGGGATCGAATCCAGGTCTCCCACATTGCAGGCGGATTCTTTACCAGCTGAGGCACCATGGAAGCCCAAGAACACTGGAGAGGGTGGACTATTCTTTCTCCAGAAGATCGTGCTGGCCCAGGAATCAAACCAGGATCTCCAGCATTGCAGGTGGATCCCTTACCAACTGAGCTACCAGGGGAGACCTTAAAACAGTCATAAGGAAAATTAAAGATGTTTCAAAGAAATTGAAAGTTATACCATGCTCTTGGATTGGAAGAAACGGCCATATCACTTTTGAACTGTGGTGTTGGAGAAGACTCTTGAGAGTCCCTTGGACTGCAAGGAGATCCAATCAGTCCATTCTGAAGGAGATCAGCCCTGGGATTTCTTTGGAGGGAATGATGCTAAAGCTGAAACTCCAGTACTTTGGCCACCTCATGCGAAGAGTTGACTCATTGGAAAAGACTCTGATGCTGGAAGGGATCGGGGGCAAGAGGAGAAGGGGATGACAGAGGATGAGATGGCTAGATGGCATCACTGACTCGATGAACGTGAGTCTGAGTGAAATCCAGGAGTTTGTGATGGACAGGGAAGTCTGGCGTGCTGTGATTCATGGGGTCACAAAGAGTTGGACACGACTGAGCGACTGATCTGATCTGGTCTGATCTTAACCTACAGATTTAATGTAATATTTATCAAAATACCCATGAAATGCTTCACAAAATTAGAACAAATAATTCTAAAATTTGTATAGAGCTACAAAAGACCCAGAATTGACAAAGCAATCCTGAGGGGAAAGAGAAAAAGACAATACTATAAAGCTACAATAATCAAAATAGCACAGTACTGGCACAAAAAAAAAAAAAGCATACATAGATCAATGGGACAGAATAGAGAGCCCAGCAATAAACCTACACACCTAGAGTTAATCTATGATAAATAAAGCAATAATATATATTAGACAATAGACAGTATATTTAGCTCTAAGTGTTAGAAAATCTGGAAAGGTACATGTAAATCAATGAAATCAGGACACACCCTCAAACCAGAAGGGGTTCCATGGTGGCTCAGTAATAAAGAATCCAACTGCAGTGTAGTTGCATTGTAGACCCAGGTTTGATCCCTGAGTCAGGAAGACCCCCCTGGAGGAGAGTATAGCAACTTACTCCAGTATTCTTGCCTGAGAATCCCATGAACAGAGGAGCCTGGTGGGTGACAGTCTGTAGTATCACAAAAAGTTGGACAGGACTGAAGCAACTGGGCACACATGTACACTCACACTACAGACAAAAATTAATTCAAATAATTAATTTAATTATTTAAATTTAAATAATTTAAAAATAATTTAAATTTTAATTAACTTTAAAAAATAGTTTAAAGATCTAAATATAAGACATAGAATCATAAAACTCCTAGAAGAGAACATAGGCAAAAAATTATCTGACCATAAGTTGTGGCAATATTTTCTTAGATAGGTCTCCCAAAGCAAAGGAAATAAGAGCAAAAATAAATAAATGTGACCTAATCAAGCTTAAGATCTTTTGCACACTGAAGGAAACCATCAACAAAATAAAAAACAAGCTGCAACCTGGGATGAAATATTTGAAAAGTATGGAAACTACAAGGCATTAATATTGAAAATAAAAATAGCAATAGAGAATTGGTTCAAGAGTGTGAAGTAGAAGGATGTACATTCATCTCCTGCTAGAGCACCAAATTGCAACAAGCTGTTGAACAGCCATCGACAATAAGAAACTGCTACTGCTACTGCTAAGTCACTTCAGTCGTGTCTGACTCTGTGCGACCCCATAGACGGCAGCCCACCAGGCTGCCCCATCCCTGGGATTCTCCAGGCAAGAACACTGGAGGGGGTTGCCATTTCCTTCTCCAATGCATGAAAGTGAAAAGTGAAAGTAAAGTCGCTCAGTCGTGTCCGACTCTTAGCGACCCCATGGACTGCAGCCTACCAGGCTCCTCCGTTCATGGGATTTTCCAGGCAAAAGTACTGGAGTGGGGTGCCATCGCCTTCTCCAAATAAGACACTAGAACCTACCAAAAAATGACTACCCAAGCCCAAGGACATAGGAGAAGCCACAAAGAGACAATAGGAGGGCATAGTCATGATAAACTCAAATCCCATACCTGCCAGGTGGACATCCACAACTAGAAAATAATAGTACCAAAGAAGTTCTCCCAGTGTTGTGAAGGTTTTGAGCCCCATGTTAGGTTTTCCATCCTGGGGACCTGGCAAAGGGATTAGGAAACCCCAGGGACTCTGACCTTGAAGGCCAGTTGGCTTTGATTACAAGAATCATGCAGGACTAGGAGAAACAGAGACTTCATTCTTGATGGACACAAACAAAATTTTCTGGCCATTAGGACCCAGGAGAAAGGAGCAGTGACCCCAAGAGAAGACTGAACCAGACTTGCCTGTTAGTGTTGGAGGGTATGCTGCAAAGGCATGGGTCAGCAGATGCTCATTGTGGGCATGGGGGCAAGGCAGCAGCAATCTTGGGAGGTGTCCCATGCTTTGAATGCTCCTGGAGTTTACCATTAGCCCTACCATAGAGGCCTATAGGGACTTCACAGGTGGCACAATGGTAAGGAATCCAACTGCCAATGCAAGAGATGCAAGAGATGAGGGTACAAATGAAGGCAAAAGAAGATGGAGGTGGCAGAGGATGTAAGCTGTTAGATAGCATAGCTGACTCAATGAATAGAATTTGAGAAAACTTTAGAAGATAGCTGAGACAGAGAAGGTTGGAACATTGCAGTGCATGGGGTTGTAAAGAATCAAACATGACTTAACAACTAAACAACAATCAGAGGCTGGTCGACTAAAGCATATGGGAATTCCCTGATAGCTCAGTTGGTAAAGAATCCACTTGCAATGCAAGAGACCCCGGTTTGATTCTTGGGTTGGGAAGATCCCCTGCAGAAGGGATAGGCTACTCACTCCAGTATGCTGGCCTGGAGAATTCCATGGTCTATACAGTCCATGTCACAAAGAAATAGAGGAAAACAACAGAATAGGAAAGACTAGAGATCTCTTCAAGAAAATTAGAGATACCAAGGGAACATTTCATGAAAAGATGGGCTCCATAAAGGATAGAAATGGTCTGGACCTAACAGAAGCAGAAGATATTAAGAAGAGGAGGCAAGAATACACAGAGGAACTGTACAAAAAAGATCTTCACGACCCAGATAATCACAAGGGTATGATCACTCACCTAGAGCCAGACATCCTGGAATGTTAAGTCAAGTGGGCCTTAAAAAGCATCACTATGAACAAAGCTAGTGGAGGTGATGGAATTCCAGTTAAGCTATTTCAAATCCTGAAAGATGATGTTGTAAAAGGTGCTGCACTCAATATGCCAGCAAATTTGGAAAACTCAGCAGTGGCCACAGGACTGGAAAAGGTCAGTTTTCATTCCAATCCCAAAGAAAGGCAATGCCAAAGAATGCTCAAACTACTGCACAATTGCACTCATCTCACACGCTAGTAAAGTAATGCTCAAAATTCTCAAAGCCAGGCTTCAGCAATATGTGAACCGTGAACTTCCAGATGTTCAAGCTGGTTCTAGAAAAGGCAGAGGAACCAGAGATCAAATTGCCAACATCCACTGGATCATCGAAAAAGCAAGAGAGTTCCCAAAACACATCTATTTCTGTTTTATTGACTATGCCAAAGCCTTTGACTTTGTGGATCACAATAAAATGTGGAAAATTCTTCAAGAGATGGGAATGTCAGACTACCTGACCTGCCTCTTGAGAAATCTGTATGCAGGTCAGGAAGCAATAGTTAGAACTGGACATGGAACATCAGACTGATTCCAAATAGGAAAAAGAGTACGTCAAGGCTGTCTATTGTCACCCTGCTTATTTAACTTATATGCAGAGTACATCATGAGAAACGCTAGGCTGGAAGAAGCACAAGCTGGAATCAAGATTGCCGGGAGAAATATCAATCACCTCAGATATGCAGATGACACCACCCTTATGGCAGAAAGTGAAGAGGAGCTCAAAAGCCTCTTGATGAAAGTGAAAGAGGATGAATCAGTTCTAATGAGGTGGATGAAACTGGAGCCTATTATACAGAGTGAAGTAAGCCAGAAAGAAAAACACCAATACAGTATACTAACGCATATATATGGAATTTAGAAAGATGCTAACAATAACCCTGTGTACGAGACAGCAAAAGAGACACTGATGTATAGAACAGTCTTATGGACTCTGTTGGAGAGGGAGAGGGTGGAAAGATTTGGGAGATTGTCATTGGAACATGTATAATATCATGTATGAAATGAGTTGCCAGTCCAGGTTCGATGCACGATACTGGATGCTCGGGGCTAGTGCACTGGGACGACCCAGAGGGATGGTATGGGGAGGGAGGAGGGAGGAGGGTTCAGGATGCGGAACACATGTATACCTGTGGCGGATTCATTTTGATATTTGGCAAAACTAATACAATTTGTAAAGTTTAAAAATAAAATAAAATTTGAAAGTGAAAGAGGAGAGTAGAAAAGTTGGCTTAAAGCTCAACATTCAGAAAATGAAGATCATGGCATCCGGTCCCATCACTTTATGGCAAATAGATGGGGAAAAAGTGGAAACAGTGTCAGACTTTATTTTTGGGGGCTCCAAAATCACTGCAGATTGTGGCTGCAGCCATGAAATTAAAAGATGCTTACTCCTTGGAAGGAAAGTTATGACCAACCTAGATAGCATATTCAAAAGCAGAGACATTACTTTGCCAACAAAAGTCCGTCTAGTCAAGGCTATGGTTTTTCCTGTGGTCATGTATGGATGTGAGAGTTGGACTGTGAAGAAGGCTTAGCTCCAAAGAATTGATGCTTTTGAACTGTGGTGTTGGAGAAGATTCTTAGGAGATCCAATCAGTCCATTCTGAAGGAGATCAGCCCTGGGATTTCTTTGGAAGGAATGATGCTAAAGCTGAAACTCCAGTACTTTGGCCACCTCATGCGAAGTGTTGACTCATTGGAA
>NW_011495038.1:2850584-2874100 GCF_000754665.1 Bison bison bison | reverse complement strand
AGAAGGGGACGACAGAGGATGAGATGGCTGGATGGCATCACTGACTCGATGGACGTGAGTCTGAGTGAACTCTGGGAGTTTGTGATGGACAGGGAGGCCTGGCATGCTGCGATTCATGGAGTCACAAAGAGTCGGACACAACTGAGCGACTGAACTGAACTGAACTGTGCACAGCCCTGCTCACCAGATAAGGACCCATTTTTCCCACTGCCAGTCCCTCCCATCTGGAAGCTTATACGAGCTTGTTAGTCTCATCCACCAGAGGACAAACAGAAGAAGCAATAAGAACTACAGGCCTACAGCCTCTAGAATAAAACCACAATTACAGAACGGTAATCAAAATGAAAAGGAAGAGAATTATTTCCCAAATGAAAGAACAAGATAAAACATCAGAAAAACAACTAAAAGATAGGCAACCTTCAAAAAAAAAAATAAATAAAACTCAGAATAATGATAGTGAACACGATCTAGGATCTCAGACTGGAGAAGATACAAGAAATATTTACCGAAGACCTAGAAGAACTAAAGAACAAACAGAAATGAACAATACACTAGAAGAAATCAACACCAGAATAACTGAGGCAGAAGAACAGGTAAGTGACCTGAAAGGTAGAATGGTGGAAATCATAGCTTTTTGTTCTGTTCTGTCCATATTTTTGTTCATATTCTGTTCTAGAAACAGAATATAGAAAAAGCAAAGAAACCAAAAAAATAAATAAATAAATAAATAAAAATAAAAAGAAGAAGATAGCTTAAGAGACCTCTGAGATAATATTAAACATGCCAACATTTGCATTTTGGGGGTCCCAGGAGAGAAGAGAGAGAGAAAGGACCTGAGAAAATACTTGAAGAGATAATTGTTGAAAACTTCCCTAAAATGGGAAAGAAATAATCACCCAAGTCCAGAAAGTGCAGAGTCCTAGGCAGGCTAAACCCAAGGAGGAACACATTGTTGTTGCTGCTGCTAAGTCACTTCAGAGTGTCTGACTCTATGCAACTCCGCCAGGCTCCCCCATCCCTGGGATTCTCCAGGCAAGAACATTGGAGTGGGTTGCCATTTCCTTCTCCAATGCATGAAAGTGAAAAGTGAAAGTGAAAAGTGAAAGTGAAGTCACTCAGTCGTGTCTGACTCTAGCGACCCCATGGACTGCAGCCTACCAGGCTCCTCCATCCATGGGATTTTCCAGACAAGAGTACTGGAGCGGGTTGCCATTGCCTACTCCAGAACATATTGAGACACTTAGTAATAAAACTGACAAGAATTAAAGACAAAACATTACAAGCAATGGGGGGGAAAGATAACATACAAGAGAACTCCCATAATTTTATCAGCTGATTTCTCAATAGAAATTCTACAAGCCAGAAGGAATTGGTACCACATATATAAAGTGATGAAAGGGAAGAACCTACAACTAAGAACACTCTAGCTACAAAGGCTCTCATTCAGATTTGATGGAGAGATTAAAAGCTTTACAGACAAGTCAAAGGTAAGAGAAGTCAGTACCACCAAACCAGTTTTACAACAAATGCTGAAGGAAATTCTCTCAGGAGGAAACACAAGAGAATTAAAAGGCCTACAAAAAATAAGCCCAAAGCACTTAAGAAAATGGAATTAAACATATCAACAACAACAACAAAAAACATATCAACAAAAAGATATAGACTGCCTGGGTGGATACAACAATAGACCTATATTTATGCTCTCTACAAAAGAACTACCTCAAAAATAGGGAAAATTACAGACTGAAAATAAGGGGATGGGAGAAGATATTCTATGCAAATGGAAATCAAAAGAAAGCTGGAGTAGCAATATTTAGATGAATTTTAAAACACTGTTATAAGAGACAAAGAAAGACACTGCATAATGATCATAGGTTCCAATCAAGAAGCAGATATAATAATTATAAATATATATGCACCCCTTCATGGATCATTGCCTTCTCATGGTGAAGGGGCTTGTATAACTCGATGAAGCTATGAGCCATGCCATGTAGGGCCACCCAAGATGGACAAGACATAGCAGAGAGTTCTGACAAAACGTGATCCATTGGAGGAGGGAATGGCAAAACAACCCAGTAACTTGCCATGAGAACCTCATGAATTGTATAAAAGGACAAAAATATATGACAATGAAAGATGAGTTCCCCAGGTCTGAAGGTGTCCAGTATGCTACTGGGGAAGAGCAAAAGACAACTACTAATAGCCCCATAAAGAATGAAGTGGTTGGGCCAAAGTGGAAAAGATGCCCAGTTGTAGATGTGTCTAGTGATAAAAGTAAGATATGATGTTGCAAAGAACTGTATTGCATAGGAACCTGGATTGTTAGGTTCATGAATCAAGGAAACTTGGACGTGGTCAAGCAGGAGATGGTAAGAATAACCATCAACATCTTAGGAATCAGTGAACTAAAATGGATTAGAATAAGAAAATTTAATTCCAGTGATGATTATATCTACTACTGTGGGCAAGAATCCCATAGAAGAAATAGAGTAGCCCTCATAATCAGAGTCTAAATCAAAAGAGTCCAAAAGGCAGTACTTGGGTGCAACCTCAAAAATGACAGAATAATCTCTGTTCATTTGCAAGGCAAGCCATTCAACATCACAGTAATCCAAATAAATTCCCCTATCACTGATGCCAAAGAAGTGGAATTTGATCAGTTCTATGAAGACCTAGAAGACCTTCTAGAATTAGCACACACACACACAAAAAAAAGATGTTCTATTCATCACTGGGGATAGGAAGTCAAGAGATACCTGGAGTAACAGACATGCTTGGCCTTGAAGAAGAAAATGAAGCACAGAAAAGGCTAACTGAATTCTGTCAAGAGAATGCATTGATCTTAGCAAATACCCCTTTTCAACAACACAAGAGATGACTTTACACTTGACATCACCAAATGGCCAATGTAGAAATCAAATTGATTACATTCTTTGTAGCTAAATATGGAGAAGCTGTATACAGTCAGCAAAATCAAGACCTAGAGCTGACTGTGAATGAGATCATCATCTTCTCATAGCAAAATTCAGGCTTAAACTAAAGAGAGCAAGGGAAACCACTAGGCCAGCTAAGTACTATTTAAATCAAATCTCCTATGAATATGCAGTGGAGGCAATGAAAAGAATCAAAGAATCAGAACTTGTAAACAGTGTGCCTGAAGAACTGTGGACAAGGTCCATAATATTGTACAGGTGGCAGCAAATAAAACCATCTCTTAAAAAAAGGAAGAAGGTAAAGTGGATATCTGAGGAAGACTTACAAATAGCTAAAGAAAGAATAGAAGCAAAATGCAAGGGAGAAAGGGAAAGGTATATCCAACTAAACAGAGATCAGAGAGAAAGGAAGGTCTTCTTCAATGAACAGTGTATAAAACTAGGGGGGGGGGAAAACAGAAGGGGAGACTAGAGATCACTTCAGGAAAATTGGAGCTATCAAGGGAATATTTTGCCCAAAGATGGACACAAGAAAGGACACAAATGTTAGAAACCTAGTAGATGCTGAAGAGATCAAGGAGAAATGGAAAGAATACGTGGAAGAATTGTATAAAAAAAAAAAAAAGAAAATCCAGATGAGCCAGATAATTACTTTGGTGTGGTCACCCAAACACAGTGAGACATTCTAAGCAAAGTCAAGTGGATCTTAGAAAGCACTGCTGTTAATAAAGCTAGTGGATATGATAGAATTCCAGTAAAACTGTTCAAAACCCTAAAGGATGATGCCATCAAGTTGTTTACATTCAATATGTCAGCAATTCTGGAAGACCCCACAGTGGCCCCAGGACTGGAAAATGTTGATCCTCATCCCAATTCCCAAGAAGGGTAGTACTAAAGAATGTGTTAACCATAGGACAGTTGTACTCATCTCCCATGCTAGTAAGGTCATTCTTAAAATCTTACACACTAGGCTTCAGCATTATGTGAACCAAGAACTTCCAGATGTCCAAGCTAGATTTAGTAAAGGTTCAAATTGCTAACATTCACTGTATCATAGAGAAAGCTGCTGCTGCTAAGTTGCTTCAGTCGTGTCCGACTCTGTGCGACCCCATAGATGGCAACCCACCAGGCTCCCCCGTCCCTGGGATTCTCCAGGCAAGAATACTGGAGTGGGTTGCCATTTCCTTCTCCAATGCATGAAAGTGGAAAGTGAAAGTAAAGTCACTCAGTCGTGTCTGACTCTTAGAGACTCCATGGACTGCAGCCTACCAGGCTCCCCCACCCATGGGATTTTCTAGGCAAGAGTACTGGAGTGGGGTGCCATTGCCTTCTCTGCATAGAGAAAGCTAGGGAATTCCAAACAAACCCACTTCTGCTTAATTGACTATGCAAAGCCTTTGACTATGTGGATTATAAAAAACTGTGGAAAGCACTTAAAGAGATGGGAATGACAGATCATCTTACCTATCTCCCGAGAAATATGTATGCAGGTCAAGAAGCAGAAATAGATACTTTCCTGAAACTCTTGTTTTTTTGATAATCCAGAGAATGTCGGAAATTTGATCATTGGTTCCTCTGCCTTTTCTAAAACCAGCCTGAACATCTGGAAGTTCACGGTTCACGTGTTGTTGAATCCTGGATTGGAGAATTTTGAGCATGACTTTACTAGCATGTGAGATGAATGCAATTGTGCTGTAGTTTGAGCATTCTTTGACATTTCCTTTCTTTGAGATTGGAATGAAAACTGACCTTTTCCAGTCCTGTGGCCACTGCTGAGTTTTCCAAATTTGCTGGCATATTGAGTGCAGCACTTTCATACCATCATCTTTCAGGATATGAAATAGCTCAACTGGAATTCCATCACCTCCACTAGCTTTGTTTATAGTGATGCTTCCTAAGGCCCACTTGACTTCACATTCCAGGATGTCTGGCTCTAGATAAGTGATCACACCATCGTGATTATCTGGGTCGTGAAGATCTTTTTTGTACAGTCTTTCTGTGCAGTCTTGCCATCTCTTCTTAATATCTTTTCTTCTGTTAGGTCTATGCCATTTCTGTCGTTTTTTGAGCCCATCTTTGCATGAAATGTTCCCTTGGTATCTCTAATTTTCTTGAAGAGATCTTTAGTTTTTCCCATTCTATTGTTTTCCTCTATTTCTTTGCCTTGATGGCTGAGGAAGGCTTCCTTATCTCTCCTTGCTAGTCTTTGGAACTCTGCATTCAAACGGGTATAGCTTTCCTTTCTCCTTTGCTTTTCACTTCTCTTCTTTTCACAGCTATTTGTAAGGCCTCCTCAGATAGCCATTTTGCTTTTCTTTTTCTTGGGGATGGTCTTGATCCCTATCTCCTGTACAATGTCACAAACCTCCGTTCATAGTTCATCAGGCACTCTATCAGATCTAGTCCCTTAAATTTATTTCTCACTTCCACTGCATAATCATAAGGTATTTGATTTAGATCCTGCCTGAATGGCCTAGTGGTCTTCCCCACTTTCTTCAGTTTAAGTCAATTAATCTATGACAAAGGAGGAAAGACTATACAATGTTAGAGAAATAGTCTTCAAAAAATGGTGCTGGAAAACTGGACAACTACATGCAAAATAAAATGGAATTAGATCATTCTTTAATGCCATACACACAAAATAAGCCTCAAATGGGTTAAAAACCTATACAACTCCTAGAGGAAAATTTAGGCAAAACACTTTGTGGCATAAAGTGCAGCAATAATTTTCTCAATCTGTCTCCTAGAATAATGAAAATAAAAACAAAAATAAATAAAAGGGACCCACTCAAACTCAAAAGCTTTTTCACAGGAAAAGAAAAAACAAACCAAATGAAAAAACTACTCACAGATTGGGAGAAAATACTTGCAAATGGTGTGACTAACATGGTATTAGTCTCCAAAATTTACTAATAGATCATGATGCTTAGTATCATGGAAAAAAAAAAATGAACAAATGGGTAGAAGACCTATATAACCATTTCTCCAAAAAAGATATATAAATGGCCAATGTGTGTGTGTGTGTGTGTTGCTCAGTCATGTCTGACTCTTTGTGATCCTGTGAACTGTAGCCTCCTAGGCTCCTCTGTCCACAGAATCCTCCAGGCAAGAATGTTGGAATGAGTTGCCATGCCCTCCTCCAGAGGATCTTCCCGACCCAGAGATTGAACCCAGGTCTCCTCCATTGCAGGCATATTCTTTACCATCTGAGCCACCAGGAAAGCTCCATAGATGGCCAAAGGCACGTTAAAAGAAGCTCAACTTTGCTAATTATTAGAGATATGTAAATAAAACATTACAATGAGATATCACCTCATACCAGTCAGAATGGCTATCATCAAAATATCCACAAACAATAAATGATGGATAGGGTGTAGAGAGAAGGGAATCCTCCTACACTGTTGGTAGGAATGTAAATTGGTACAGTCACTATGGAGAACATTATGGGGGTTCCTTTAAAAACTAAAAATTGAGCTATCATATGACCCTGCAATCCCTCTCCTGGGCATATATCCAGATCATATATGATCAGAAAGGATATATGCACCTTAATGTTCATTGCAGCATTGTTTACAATAGCCAAGACATGGAGGCAACATAAATGTGCATCAACAGAGGGTAAAGAAGTTGTGGTGCATATACACAATGAAATATTACTCAGCCATTTAAAAGAATGAAATAATACCATTTTCAGCAACATGGATGGACCTAGAGATTGTCATACTGAAACAAGTAAGTCAGACAAAGAAGAAATATCATACAGCATCCCTTATATGTGAAATCTAAAAGGAAATTATAGAAATGAACTGTGCTTTAAAAAGAAAAAAGAAAAAAAAAAGATATACATATATGTCCAATAAAGCTATATCTTTGCGATAAAAAAAAAAAAAAGAAATGAACTTTCAAAAGAGAAAGAGACTCATAGACTTAGAGAAGAAACTTATGACTATGGGGATGCTGGGGGAAAGGGACAGTTATGAAGCTGGAGATGGACATGTACACACTACTGTATTTAAAATAGATATTCAACAGACCTACTGTATAGCAAATGTGTGTGTGTGCATATATATATATATATAGCAAATATTGTATATTTTCTATATGTATATATATTTGCTATAGTTTTTATATGTGTGTTTATGTATGTGTGTATGTATGAACAGCTAATGCAGCTCAACAAAACAAAACAAAAAATCCAATCAAAAAATGAGCAGAATATCTAAAATAGGCAAAAGATATAAAGAGACATTTCTCTAAAGAAGACATACAGAAGGCCAACAGGCACACAAAAACATGTTCAACAACACTAATCATTTGAGAAATGCAAATCAAAGCCACACTGAAGTCCATGCCTGTCAGATGGCTATCACCAAAATAACACACATATTAAATATTGAAGAGGGGTGGATAAAAGCAAACCTTTGTACACTCTTTTTGGGAGTGAAAATTGGCACAGCCACTATGGAAAATAGTACAGAGGTTCTTTAATAAAAAACAAAAATAGAGTTACCATATGATACAGTAATCCCACTCCTGGGCATATATCTGGAAAAGGTGAAAAATTTAATCCAAAAAGATACATGCACCCCAATATTTACAGGAAAATTTACATGCACCCTAATGTTCACAGCAAAACTATTTAAAATTTCTAAGACATTGAAATAACACAAGTGCCTATCAACAGAATACTGACTTAAGAAGGACCTGGCATCACAAGGTTCTGTCTGATTCATCATTCACCTTACTGACTGATGAAAAGCATCATGTAAAGAACGTTTCCTGAAAGTCACTATAAGTCCCTGGTCAATAGATTGGATGAGTGATGTATATTAGCAGCTTTGAAAGTTCCCACCTTGAAGGTTCCTATGTAGGGGACTTTTTTTTTTTTTTTCAAATGTCCTTTAATGAAGGAAATTAAGTACTATGTGGAAGAATTAAGTCTTACCATATGCAACACAGATGGACCTTGAGAATATTAAACTAAGTCAGATGGAGAAAGACAAACATCGCATGGCTTCACTAAGTAAACAAAACAAAATCAAATTCAGAGAGAACAGATTGGCGGCTACCAGAGGTAAGGGATTTGTGAGTGGATGGGCAAAATGGGTGAAGGGTATCAATTGTATGGTGATGAATGGTAACCTAGACTTATGATGGTGATTATATGATGGGGGTGTGTATATAAATATCAAATCATAATGTTATACACTTGAAATTTACATTATATACCAATTTAACCACCATAAAATTTTTTAATCTAAATAAATAGAAAAGGAAAGTCATATTTCTGATCTGCCACTCAAAATTTGCTTCTGCTACAGTTTTCCCCATTGAAATGGATGGCAACTCCAGCATTCTGGCTACTCTGTCAAAAATCATTTTCTTTCATATCCATCAACATCACTGTTTCAAGTGCATTAAGAATCTGACCACAGATCTCTACCTCCACTATTATGTCCCAGTTTTATGCCTCCCTTATCTCTCATCTGGATTGATGTAATAACCTTAATGTTCTTCTGCTACTGTTCTTGTTCCTCATAATCTATTTTCAAAATAGAAACATAACTCCCATGTCAGTCAAAATAAAAACAAGTCCCTTACAGCGGCCTACAAATTACTACAGGAGCTTTTCAGTCTTCTCAGTTCTCTGATCCCATTTCTTCCTACCTTTCCTACTATTCACTCTGATTCAGCAACATTGCCTTGATGCTCCTCAAATATTCTAGACCCATTCCTGCCTCAAAAATTTGGATAATTTCTTTCTCTGTACTTAAAATGTTCTTTTCCTAGATGTCCAGGTCACTTATTCTCTAACCTACTCCCACCTAGTCCTTGTTCAAATATCCTCTTTTACATGAACTTTCATCAAAAGCATATCTGAAATTTCAGGCCTCTCTCCATCATTAACCCACCTTTTTCACTCCACTGTTCTCCATAGTGCTTTGAACCATCTAACACACTTTATATTTTAATTACTTATTTTATTTATTTTATGTCTCTCTGCCCTCTCCTTCTGTCCTGTGCCCAAAGATTCCACCAGAATATAAGCTCTTTGAAGGTTTGTTCACTACTGAATCTCTCTAGTGCCTGGCTCAGTGATAGATATATAGTAGGTACACAATTAATACATGTTGAATAGATGAATGTAAATCAAAAGAGGTATGAAATAATTAAGCACCTCCATTTTCCCCTCCTTCAGATATTATGAGCTTTTATTTTTCTTCTGTGTACATTATAACAATTCCTTATTTTATGGAATATTTTCTGATTTTTATATGTCATTTCTGTAAATGAAATATAATCCATTTATTTCTGTAAATTTCATTTACATCTCATTAGGAATTTTAGTCCCTAAATTTCCATTTCCATGAAATTCTTCTCTTAAATGCCCCATGTTGGCTATAAATTTCAAGTGTGTATTATCTTAAATAGATATCAGTAATAGAGGAATGATGGTGCCTCTTTTCTGTGCTCCTGAATTTACCGTCCTACCTAGCCCTCTTTGAATAATCTCTTCTGCCTTATCCTTGTGCACTTGCTAACACTGGTAACTTGTATAGTATAACTGAGAGAAAAATGGGGTGAATGCATCATATTTAAAACCAGTTATGCAGGCACAGTTTTATCATTGCTGGATAAGACTGGCTAGGCTTACAGCTAGCTATTAGCTGCTTGGATGATTTAGTCTTCTCTTTCAGCCACATAAAAATGCCACCTGCAACTCACTTGACTGAAGATGAAATGATATGAGTCTCTAGTAAAGAAGAGAGAAAAAAAATAGCACAGCATTTGGGACTCATGTGTTTATATTAATTCTCATTCTCTCTCCTTACCTCTTTCCATCTTTCTCCATCATATCTCTTTCAAAACAGACTATGTTTACCCCAATATTGAGCCCATTACTGTGTTTTTGCTTTCATCCTGGACTATTTGTTCTCAAAATACATCTATCTATTCAACTGGCTCTGTGAAAAGATTACTGATAGCTGAGTCTGCATCAGAGATTTTCGGTGAGATACAGCATATTCCCCAACAGTCTAAAGGGAAGATTTATAATGTCATTGTATAATATCATTCAGAGACCGTAGCCCATTAAGTTGCAACTGGTGCTTAACTAATGTGCTTTCTCTCGAAGTGCCTATCTTTCCACAGCAACGGATAGTAATATGCCAAGAAGATGGAGACATGATGGGTGAGAGTTCAGCTCAAAATCGCTATACAGGGGAAAGGCTAACTAGAGCTCAAAGGGAATTTTATATTCATACATGATCATGTGTGAGGCAGTAGACACTTTAATTAAATGAAAAATAATTCTTACCTACCTATACTAAATTTGCTATTTTCTCAGCTATTTTAACTAAATTAAAGAAACAGAAGAGAAAATAGTATTGGATTTATAAAAACTGTAAATCAGCTATCTAGAAAAAGAAAATGGTTATCTTATACTCTGCATTTTCAGATTGAGGAAGAAAAAAAGAAATTTTTGCAGTTCTTATTTGCTTTTTATATACCTATGTCCTCAGTTTTTAGTGATGACACCGTTGAAGGGTCCAGTTGTAATTATTCTCATAACAGGAAACTTAAATTTTCACAAAATGTACCTGGACATCCCCATATTGAAAATACTTCACATATAGCACCTTAAAAAACTCACCTGCTTCTCTATCTCAGGCTACTTGTTTCTGTTTCTTTGGGGAAAAGAGAATGGAGTAGTAATTAACAACCAGGACTCAGGTGTGAGATTACATGAGCTTGAACCCCAGCTCTGACACTCACTATTTCCTTAACTCTGGGCAAGATTCTCAACCTTCGTGGTCCTGTTTTTTTTTTTTTTTTCTCTTGTGGGAAATGAGGATAATATGAGCATGCATGCCTAAGAGATACGTTGTAAGACTTAATTTTTGAGCTCATGGAAAACTCTGTCAACTATTTTATTGGTATTATTTTTGTTTTCTTTTTTAATATGTTTATTTATTTTAATTGGAGGCTAATTACTTTATAATATTGTATTGGTTTTGCCATAAATTGACGTGAATCTGCCATGGGTATACATGTGTTCCCCATCCTGAACCCCCCTCCCACCTCACTCCCCATCCTCTCCCTCTGGGTCATCCCAGTGCACCAGCCCCGAGCACCCTGTATCATGCATTGAACCTGGACTGGCGATTCGTTTCACATACGATAATATGCATGTTTCAACGCTATTCTCCCAAATCCTGATTAATAGCATTGTTCATCTTTCAAACGGCCCAAACTAAAAATTAGAAGGTCATATACTTAACACCTTTCTTTAAAATAATTTAGTTACCAAGTATTATTTCTTTTATTTATTTATTTTATAAATAGTAGTTTGTATCTAATAATCTCAAATTTCTAATTTATCCTTACCCTGACCTTTTCCCTTTGGTAACCATAAGTTTGCTTTCTATGTCTGTGAGTTTCTTTCTGTTTTATAAATAAGTTCACTTGTATGATATTTTAGATTCCACATGTAAGTGATATCATATGATATTTATACTTGTCTGACTTAATTTAATATGATAATTTTGAGATCCATTCATGTTGCTGCAAACATCTTTATTCATTTATCTGCTGATGGACATTTAGGTTGCTTTCACGTCTTAGCTATTATAAAGAGTGCTGCTATGAACATTGTGGTACACGTGTTTCTTCCAGTTACAGTTTCCTCTGGATATATGCTTAGGAATGGGATTGTAGGATCACATGGTAACTCTATTTTTTAGTTTTTTAAGGAACCTCCATACTGTTTTCCATAGTGGCCACACCAATTTATATTCTCATCAACAGTGTAAGAGGGTTCCCTTTTCTCCACACTCTTTTCAGCATTTATTTTTTGTAGATATTTTAATGACCATTTGGACACCAAGTACTATTTCTACTACAATTATGAGCTCTTTTATTTGTCCCTCTCCTTTTTATTCTATCATAGTAGTTCCTATCTAAATTATGTTTTTCTGTTTATTGAATTAGATTCAACTGTGCTATTTCCAAACTATTTGTCATATGGCCTTCTGACTTACCTTGATAAAAACTGAACTAGAACACATCACTTTCTTTCTCTAAAACCTTTAATATTTCTGGTTATCTACAAAAACTTCCCACACTTTTTAAAATGGTGTCCTAGGTTTTTCAAAATCTAGTCTAAATTATCCTTCCAAGTTTTATGCTATGTTAAAAAGCTTTACCATAGCCATATCTGGATTATTTATTTATTTATTTATTTATTTATTTTAATTGGAGGTTAATTACTTTACAATATTGTAGTGGTTTTGCCATACATTGACATGAATCTGCCATAGGTGTATATGTGTTCCCCATCCTGAACCACCCTCCCACCTCCCTCCCCATACCATCCCTCTGGATCATCCCAGTGCACCAAACCTGAGCACCTTGTCTCATGCATCAAACCTGGACTGGTAATCTGTTTCACATATGATAATATACATGTTTCAATGCTATTCTTCCAAATCATCCCTCTCTTGCCTTCTCCCACAGAGTCCAAAAGACTCTTCTATACATCTGTGTCTCTTTTGCTGTCTCACATATAGGGTTTTCAATACCATCTTTCTAAATTCCATATACATGTGTTAGTATGCTGTATTGGTGTTTTTCTTTCTGGCTTACTTCACTCTGTATAATAGGCTCCAATTTCATCCACCTCATTAGAACTGATTCAAACATATTTTTTTAATGGCTGAGTAATATTCCATTGTGTATATGTACCTCGGCTTTGTTATCCGTTCATCTGCTGATGGACATCTAGGTTGGTTCCATGTCCTGGATATTATAAACAGTGCTGCGATGAACATTGAGGTATTCGTGTCTCTTCAATTCTGGTTTCCTCGGTGTATATGCCCATCAGTGGGATTGCTGGGTCATATGGCAGTTCTATTTCCAGTTTTTTAAGGAATCTCCACACTGTTCTCCATAGTGGCTGTACTAGTTTGCATTCCCACCAAAAGTGTAAGAGGGTTCCCTTTTCTCCACACCCTCTCCAGCATTCCTTGTTTGTAGACTTTTGGATTGCAGCCATTCTGACAGGTGTGAAATGATACCTCATTGTGGTTTTGATTTGCATTTCTCTGATAATGAGTGATGTTGAGCATCTCTTCATGTGTTTGTTAGCCATCTATATGTCGTCTTTGGAGAAATGTCTGTTTAGTTCTTTGGCCCATTTTTTGATTGGGTTGTTTATTTTTCTGGAATTAAGCTGTAGGAGTCGCTTGATATTTTTGAGATTAATCCTTTGTCAATTGCCTCATTTACTATTATTTTCTCCCATTCTGAAGGTTGTCTTTTCACCTTGTTTATAGTTTCCTTCATTGTGCAAAAGCTTTTAAGTTTTAAGTTTAGGTCCCATTTGTTTATTTTTGCTTTTATTTCCATTACTCTGGGAGGTGGGTCACAGAATATCCTGCTGTGATTTATGTAGAAGAGTATTTTGCCTATGTTTTCCTCTAGGAGTTTTATAGTTTCTGGTCTTATTTTTAGATCTTTAATCCGTTTTTGAGTTTATTTTTGTGTATAGTGTTAGAAAGTGTTCTAGTTTCATTCTGTTACAAGTGATTGACCAGTTTTCCCAGAACCACTTTTTAAAGAGATTGTCTTTTCCCCATTGTATATCCTTACCATGTTTGTCCAAGATAAGGTGTCCATAGGTGTGTGGATTATCTCTGGGCTTTCTATTTTGTTCCATTGATTTATATTTCTCTCTTTGGCCAGTACCATCCTGTCTTGATGACTGCAGCATTGTAGTAAGCCTGAAGTCAGGCAGGTTTATTCCTTCAGGTCCATTCTTCTTTCTCAAGACTGCTTTGGCTATTGAGGTTTTTTTGTATTTCCATACAAATTGTGATATTATTTATCTAGTTCTGTTAAAAGTATCATTGGTAGCTTGATAGAGATTGCATTGAATCTATAGATTGCTTTATGTAGTATATTCATTTTCACTATATTGATTCTTCCAGTCCATGAACGTGGTGTATTTCTCCATCTATTTGTGTCATTTTCAATTTCTTTCATCAGTGTTTTATAGTTTTCTGTATATAGGTCTTTTGTTTCTTCAGGTAAATTTATTCCTAAGTGTTTTCTTCTTTTTATTGCAAAGGTGAATGGAATTGTTTCCTTAATTTCTCTTTCTGCTTTCTCATTGTTAGTGTATAGGAATGCAAGGCATTTCTGGGTGTTAATTTTATATCCTGCAACTTTACTATATTCATTGATTAGCTCTAGTAGTTTTCTGATGGAGTCTTTAGGGTTTTCTATGTAGACTATCATGTCATCTGCAAACAATGAGAGTTTTAATTCTTATTTTCCAATTTGGATTCATTTTATTTCTTTTTCTGCTCTGATTGCTGTGGATAAAACTTCCAAAACTGTATTGAATAGTAGTGGTGAGAGTGGGCACCCTTGTCTTGTTCCTGACTTTAGGGGAAATGCTTTCAATTTTTCACCATTGAGGATAATGTTTACTGTGGGTTTGTCATATATAGCTTTTATTATGTTGAGGTATGTTCCTTCTATTCCTGCTTTATGGAGGGTTGTTATCATAAATGGATGTTGAAATTTGTCAAAGGCTTTCTCCGCATCTATTGAGATAATCATATGGTTTTTATCTTTTAATTTGTTAATGTGGTGTATTACATTGATAGATTTGCAGATATTGAAGAATCCTTGCATCCCTGGGATAAAGCCGACTTGGTCATGATATATGATCTTTTTAATATGCTGTTGGATTCTGTTTGTTAGAATTTTGTTAAGGATTTTTACATCTATGTTCATCAATGATATTGGTCTGTAGTTTTCCTTTTTTGTGTGGCATCTTTGTCTGGTTTTGGTAGTAGGGAGATTGTGGCCTCATATAATGAGTTTGGAAGTTTACCTTCCTCTGAAATTTTCAGAAAGAGTTTGAGTAGGATGGGTGTTAGCTCTTCTCTAAATTTTTGGTAGACTTCAGCTATGAAGCAGTCTGGTCCTGGACTTTTTTTTGTTGAAAGATTTCTGATTACAGTTTCAATTTTCATGCTTGTTAAGGGCCTATTAAGATTTTCTATTTCTTCCTGGTTCCGTTTTGGAAAGTTGTACTTTTCTAAGAATTTGTCCATTTCTTCCAAGTTGTCGATTTTATTGGCATATAGTTGCTAATAGTAGTCTCTTATGATCCTTTGTATTTCTGTGTTGTCTATTGTGATTTTTCCATTTTCATTTCTAATTTTATTGATTTGATTCTTCTCCCTTTGTTTCTTGATGAGTCTGGCTAATGGTTTGTCTATTTTATTTATTTTCTCAAAGAACGAGCTTTTGGCTTTGTTGATTTTTGCTATGGTCTCTTTTGCTTCTTTTGCATTTATTTCTGCCCTAATTTTTAAGATTTCTTTCCTTCTACTAACACTGGGGTTCTTAATTTCTGCCTTTTCTAGTTGCTTTAGGTGTAGAGTTAAGTTATTTCTTTGACTTTTTTTGTTGTTTCTTGAAGTAAGCCTGTTTTGCTATGAACCTTCCCCTTAGCACTGCTTATACAGTGTCCCACAGGTTTTGGGTTGTTGTGTTTTCATTTTCATTCATTTCTATTCATATTTTGATTTGTTTTTTGATTTCTTCTGTGATTTGTTAGTTATTCAGCAGTGTGTTGTTCGGCCTCCATATGTTGGGATTTTTAATAGTTTTTCTCCTGTAATTGACATCTAATCTTACTGCATTGTGTCAGAAAAGATGCTTGGAATGATTTCAATTTTTTGGAATTTACCAAAGCTAGATTTATGGCCCAGGATGTGATTTATCCTGGAGAAAGTTCCATGTGCACTTGAGAAAAATGTGAAATTCCTTGTTTTGGGGTGAAGTGTCCTATAGATATAAATTAGGTCTAACTGGTCCATTGTATCATTTAATGTTTGTGTTTCCTTATTAATATTCTGTTTACTTGATCTATCCATAGGTGTGAGTGGGGTATTAAAGTCTCCCACTATTAGTGTATTTTTGTTAATTTTCACTTTCATACTTGTTAGCATTTGCCTTACATATTGTGGTGCTCCTATGTTGGGTGCATATATATTTATAATTGTTATATCTTCTTCTTGGATTGATCCTTTGATCATTATGTAGTGTCCTTCTTTGTCTCTTTTCACAGCCTTTATTTCAAAGTCTATTTTATCTGATATGAGTATTAAGACTCCTGCTTTCTTTTGGTCTCTATCTGCATAGAATATCTTTTTCCAACCTTTCAATTTCAGTCTATATGTGTTGTTGGTTTTGAGGTGGGTCCTGTTTTTGTATCCATTCAGCTATGTTTTGTCTTTTGGTTGGGGCATTCAACTCATTTACATTTAAGGTAATTATTGATAAGTATGACCCTGTTGCCATTTATTTAGTTGTTTTGGGTTCTAGTTTATACACCCTTTCTATGTTTCTTGTCTAGAGAAGATCCTTTAGCATTTGTTGGAGAGCTGGTTTGTGGTGCTGAATTCTCTCAGCTTTTGCTTGTCTGTAAAGCTTTTTATTTCTCTTTCATATTTGAATGAGATCCTTGCTGAGTACAGTAATCTGGGTTGTAGATTTTTCTCTTTCATCACTTTAATTATGTCCTGCCATTCCCTTCTGGCCTGAAGTGTTTCTATTGAAACATCAGCTGTTATCCTTATGGGAATCCCCTTGTGTGTAATTTGTTGTTTTTCCCTTGCTGCTTTTAATGTTTGATCTTCATTAATTTGATTAATATGTGTCTTGGGGTGTTTCACCTAGGGTTAATCCTGTTTGGGATTCTCTGGGTTTCTTAGACTTGGGTGACTATTTCCTTCCCCATTTTAGGGAAGTTTTCAACTATTATCTTCTCAAGTATTTTCTCATGGTCTTTCTTTTTGTCTTCTTCTCCAGGGACTCCTATAATTCGAATGTTGGGATGTTTAACATTGTCCCAGAGGTCTCTGATTTTTTCCTCATTTCTTTTATATATTTATTTATTTATTTTACATTCTGCTTCCATTCTATCTTCTGCCTCACTTGTCCTATCTTCTGCCTCCTTTATTCTACTATTGTTTCCCTACAGAGTGTTTTTTATCTCATTTATTGAGTATTGACTCTTATTTCTTCTAGGTCCTTGTTAAAGATTCCTTGCATCTTCTCAATCCTTGTCTCCAGACTATTTATCTGTAACTCCATTTTGTTTTTGAGATTTTGGATCATTTTTACTATCATTATTCTGAATTCTTTTTCAGGTAGATTCTCTATCTCTTCCTCTTTTGTTTGGTTTGGTGGGCATTTTTCCTGTTCCTTTAACTGATGAGTATTTCTCTGCCTTTTCATCTTGTTTATATTGTTGTGTTTGTGGTGGCCTTTTTGTATTCTAATAGTTTGTGGTTCCTCTTTATTGTGGAGGTTCCTTACTGTGGGTAGGGCTGGATGGGTGGCTTGTCAAGGTTTCCTGGTTATGGAAGCTGTGTCAGTGTTCTGGTGGGTGGAACTGGATTTTTTCTCTCTGGAGTGCAATGAAGTGTCCAATAGTGAGTTTTGAGATGTCTATAGACTTGGTGTGACTTTGGAGAGCCTGAATATTGAAGCTCAGGGCTATGTTCCTGCGTTGCTTAAGAATTTGTGTGGCATGTCTTGTTCTGGAACTTGTTGGCTCTTGGGTGCTGCTTGGTTTCAGTGTAGGTATGGAGGCTTTTGGATAAACTCTTATCAATTAATGTTCCCTGGAGTCAGGAGTTCTCTGGTGTTCTCAAGTTTTTGGACTTAAGCCTCCTGCCTCTGGTTTTCAGTCTTATTCTTACAGTAGCCTCAAGACTTCTTCATCTGTACAGCACTGATGATAAAACATCTATATTAATGATGAAAAGTTTCTCCACAGTGAGGGACACCTGGAGAGGTTCAGAGTTACATGGAGAAGAGAGGCCCTGCAATCTCCAGGTTTAAGCCCCTCAGATTCAGGTTCTCGTGTACTCCCCAAAGGCGCAGACTTGGTTGGGCCTCCATTTTGTGCCTTTCCCAGGTCCGAGCATTCAGGTGACCAGGTGCTTGGTGAGTGCAGTCTCCTCCAGGTGGGGGGTGCATCTTATCACCTCCCCTGTCCCAGCCTCTCAGTTTTCTAGGTGTGCAGCGGGTGCTCCTTCTCAGGTGTGCTGTGTGCCTCCTCTGGAGCACTGATCTCTGGCTGCAACCCTCCCAGTGGATGTTAACATCCAGAATCCCAAGAAGTCTTGGTTAGCAATGGAGCCTGCTTGTAGTTTGGTAGACGATGCCTCTCTGGGGCCAAGATTACCCCTTTCCAGCTCTGGCTTCCCCCTGCATGCCTGTCTCCAGCTGGGGATGGGCCAGTCCACAGATTACTAGCTCTCCTCTGGTATTCGCTCAGTTCTTTGTTCTGTGAGTGGTACTGGCAGTGCCTTAGGTTAGGGCTTTTCACAGGATAGTTCTTTCCCTCTCTCACTCTCTCTCTCTTCCCCCCCCCGCCCCCCCTCCCCCGCTCTGGCTATCCCACAATTTGTGTTGCTATCTCATGTTAGTTCCCTCAGATTGCCCTCAGGGCACTCAGGCCTGGCCCTTACCCTAAGCAATGCAGCCCGTGCCTCCCTGTTCAGCCCCCGCTTGCTGGTGGTAGCTGTGAGTGCTGGGAGTTGCCATTAGGTACATAATCTAGGGGTTATTTATTTATTTATTTTTCCTCCCAGTTATGTTGCCCTCTGAGATTCCAAAACTCCCCACAGGCCCGCTGGTGAGAGTATTCCCTGGTGTTTGGAAACTTCTCTTTTCCATCCATCCTTTCCCAGGATGGATCTCCATCCCTACCTCTTTTGTCTCTCTTTTTATCTTTTATATTTGTCCTACCTCCTTTAGAAGACAATGGGCTGCCTTTCTGGGTGCCTGATGTCCTCTGCCAGCATTCAGAAATTGTTTTGTGGAATTTGCTCAGCATTCAAATGTTCTTTCAATTAATTTGTGGGGGTGAAAGTGGTCTCCCTGTCTTATTCCTCCACCATCTTAAGACCCTCCCCCCTGGATTTTTTTTAAAACTTACTTTATTTATTTTGATTGGAGGCTAAATACTTACCAATGCTGTGATGGTTTTTGTCATACATCAACATTAATCAGCAATGGGTGTACATGTGTCCCAGTATCCTGAAACCTCTTCCACCTCCCTCCCCAACCTAACCCTCTGGGTTGTTCCAGAGCACCAGCTTTGAGTGCCCTGCCTCATGCATTGATCTTGCACTGGTCATCTATTTTATATATGGTAATATACATGTTTCAATGTTATTCTCACATATTGTCCCATACTCATCTCCCTCTTTGTCCAAAAGTCTTTTCTTACAGCTGTGTCTCTTTTGATGTCTTGCATATAGGGTCATCATTACCATTATTCTAAATTCCATATATACATATAAATATATTGTACTGTTTTTTCTCTCTCTGGCTTACTTCAGTCTGTATAGCAGGCTCCAGTTCCACCCACCTCGTTAGAACTGACTCAAATATGTACTTTTTTATAGTTGAGTAATATTCCATTGTGTATATGTAACACAACTTCCTTATCCATTACTCTGTTGGTGGTCATCTAGGTTGCTCTCATGTCCTAGTTATTGTAAACAGTGCTGCAATGAACATTGGGGTACATGTGTCTCCTTCAGTTCTATTTTTCTTGATGTGTATGCCCAGCAGTGGGATTGCTGGGTCATATGGCATTTCTATTTTGTATTTTTAAAGAATCTCCACACTGTTCTCCATCGTGGTTGTAATAGTTTGCATTCCCACCAATGGTGTAAGAGGGTTCCCTTTTCTCCACACCCTCTCTAGCATTTATTGTTTGTAGACTTTTGAACTGAACTGATTCTGACTGGTGTGAGATGGTACCTCATTGTGGTTTTGATTTGCATTTCCCTGATAATGTGTGATATTGAGCATCTTTTCATGTGTTTGTCAGCCATCTGTATGTTTTAGGAGAAATGTCTATTTAGTTCTGTGGCCTATTATTTTTTATTGAGTCATTTATTTTTTCTGATATTGAGCTGCATGAGCTCACCTGTGACGTCATTTGATCCTGGGTTTTATTTGCTGGAAGATTTTTTATTAGAACTTTGATTTCCATGCTTGTGATGGGTCAGTTAAGATTTTCCATTTCTTTCTGGTTCAGTTTTGGAAGGTTATACTTTTCTAAGAATTTGTCCATTTCTTCCAAGTTGTCCATTTTCTTGGCATATAATTGCTCATATTAGTCTCTTATGGTCTTTTGTATTTCTGTGTTGTCTCTTGGGATTTCTCCACTTTCATTTCTGATTTTATTGATTTGATTCTTCTCCCTTTTTCCTTGATGAGTCTGGTTAATGGTTTGTATATTTTGTTTATGTTCTCAAAGAACCAGCTTCTAGTTTTGTTGATTTTTACTGTAGTCTCCTCCGTTTCTTTTTCATTTATTTCTCCTCTGATTTTTTATGATTTCTTTCCTTCTACTAAGTTTGGGGTTCTTCTTTTCTTCTTTTTCTAGTTGTCTTAGGTGTTAAGTTAGATTGCTTATTCGACGTTTCTCTTGTTTCTTGATGTAGGCTTGTATTGCTATGAATCTCCCTCTTAGCTTTTACTGATCCCATAAGTATTAGATTGTCAGGTTTTCATTTTCATTTGTTTCTATGCTTATTTTGATTTCCTTTTTTTTTTAATTTTATTTTATTTTAATTTAAAACTTTACACTATTGATTTCCTTTTTTATTTCTTCCGTGATCTCTCAATTATTCAGAAGTGTGATTTTTAGCCTCCATATATTTATATTTTTAATAGTTCTTTTTTTTTTTTTCCTGTAGCTGACAACTAATATTACTGCATTGTGATTGGAAACGAGGCTTGAAATTATTTCAATTTTTTTTTACTTAGTCAAGGCTAGATTTATGGCCCAGGATGTGTTCTATTCTGAAGAACACTCCACGTGGACTAGAGGAAATGGTGAATTCCATTGTTTATCAATGAAATGCCCTATAAACATCAATTAGGTCTAACCAGTTCATTGTAATATTTAGAGCTTGTATTCATTGTTAACTTTCTGTCTGGTTCATCTATCCTTAAGTGTGAGTGGGGTACTAAAGTCCCCCACTATTATTGTGTTACTGTTAATTTCCACCTTCATATTTGTTAACATTTGCCTTACATATTGAGGTGCTCCTGTGTTGGGTATATATATATATTTATAATTGTTGTATCTTCTTGGATTGATCCTTTAATAATTATATAGTGTCCTTCTTTGTCTCTTATCATGGTCTTTTTTTCAAAGTTTATCTGATATGCATATTGCTATTCCTGCTTTATTTTGGTCCCCATTTGCATGAAATATCCTTTTCCAACTCTTCACTTTCAGTCTGTATGTGTCCCTAGGTTTGAGGTGGGTATCTTGTACACAGAATATATAGGAGTCTTATTTTTGTATCCATTTGGTCAGTCTTTGTCTTTTAGTCAGAACATTTAACCCATTTACATTTAACGTAATTATTGATAAATATGTTCTTGTTACCATTTACTTTGTTGTTTTGGGTTCATTTTTATAAACCTTTACTGTGGTTCCTGTTTAGAGAAGATCCTTTTGCATTTGTTGAAGAATTGGTTTGGTGGTGCTGAATTCTCTCAGCTTTTGCCTCTCTGTAAAGCTTCTTATTTCTCCTTCATATCTGAATGAGATCCCTGCTGAATAGAGTAATCTTGGTTGTAGGCTATTCTCTTTCATCACTTTAAGTATGTCTTACCATTTCCTTCTGGCCTGAAGAGTTTCTATTTAAAGATCAGCTGTTATCCTGTTGGGTATCCCCTTGTATGTTATTTGCATATCTGGCTTTTAAAAAACTTTTTCATACCTTTCAAAGACAGTTTCTCAGTTACTTCAACTTTCCCCACATCTCTAACTTCCAAAATTCTATTCATTTTTTTAAGCTTGTATCTCAAACTTCCTTTGGGGGATACTTCTAATCCAAACTAATTAATTTATTATATCTTATCCTTCTTCATGATTTGCCATTATTAAAGCAGCTATCCCATTTTAACTTGCAGACATTAGTCATTTATATTTCTCTCTCCAAGTATAAGATTCTTCAGAACAGAAATATCTTTTTTCAGTTTTTACTTTGATCAGTACCTTCCATAGTTTCTATCATGAAGATACTCAATAAATGTTTGTTAAATAGAACAAAGAATTTTTATTGCATTAATTACACTCTTTTGTCAAGCCTTCTGATACACAATGGAAACAAACCATGACACAGACAGAGTTCTTGCTTTTAACATGCTGATAGTAAATTAACCTCAATTTTGTGGATCTATGAAAAGCAATTCAAATGTGTGTGGTTCTTAATCTCTATGATTATTACATACAGTCAAGCACGGCAGTTGAAAAGGCTGAGACAACCCATGAGGAAGAACTAGTTCATATCTGACTTTGCATAGAAAAAAAAAAAATCCAGTTATGTGTAGGATAGTATTATAGACTGAATATTTGTATCCCTTCAAATTTATATTCTATCTATACTAGAAGATATGGTGTTTGAGAGGTAGTTAAACTTTGATTAGGTCATGAAGATAGAGTACCCATGTTGAGATTAGTGTCTTTGTACAAATAAGAAGGTACACCATAGCTTCCTATCTCCATCATGTGAGGATGCAGAAAGAAGGTGCTGTCTATAAGCCAGGAAGAGAACTTAACAAAGAACCACATCTGCTGGGTGCTTGATTTTGGACTGTTCAGCCTTCAGAAAAATGTCTGTGTTTAAGCCACCCAATCTATAGTATTTTGTTATGGTAGCCCAAGCTAAGAGAGATTAGCTTATATGATTCTCAGTGCCGGTTCCTGAGAACTCTGAGAGGCCTCTCTTCATCCTCAATTGATCCTCATCCAGATTCTAGAAAGAATGAAACACTTGTGGAGAATCACAATCAGAAAATACTTTCCAGTGTTGTTTAATGCTAGATTTCCTGAAAAGATTAACCTCATCATTGAGTGTGTTCTTGTAATACCTGAATAACATTGCATTTTTCATTTATTCATTTGAAAAATATCAGAAAACCTCCACAAAAAGAATTTACCCATTATATCATGCTTATAATATCAGTTTAAAATAAACTTCTCTTCATTCAATTCAGTTCAGTTCAGTCGCTCAGTCATATCCGACTCTTTGCGACACCATGAATAACAGCACGCCAGGTCTCCAGTCCATCACCAACTCCCGGAGTTCACCCAAAGTCATGTCCATCAAATCGGTGATGCCTCAAGCCATCTCATCCTCTGTCGTCCCCTTCTGCTCCTGCCCCCAATCCCTCCCAGCAACAGAGTCTTTTCCAATGAGTCAACTCTTCGCATGAGGTGGCCAAAGTACTGGAGTTTCAGCTTTAGCATCAGTCCTTCCAATGAACATACAGGACTGATCTCCTTTAGGATGGACTGGTTGGGTCTCCTTGCAGTCCAAGGGACTCTCAAGAGTTTTCTCCAGCACCACAGTTCAAAAGCATTCTTGAACTTCTTGAAATTCTTCAGCTCAGCTCAGCTTTCTTCACAGTCCAACTCTCACATCCATACATGACCACTGGAAAAACCAGCCTTGA
>NW_011495038.1:2842775-2850484 GCF_000754665.1 Bison bison bison | reverse complement strand
GCAAAGTAATGTCTCTGCTTTTGAAAATGCTATCTAGGTTGGTCATAACTTTCCTTCCAAGGAGTAAGCATCTTTTAATTTCATGGCTGCAGTCACCATCTGTAGTGATTTTGGAGCCCCCCAAAATAAACTCTGACACTGTTTCCACTGTTTCCCCGTCTATTTCTCATTAAGTGATGGGACCAGATGTCATGATCTTCGTTTTATGAATGTTGAGCTTTATGCCAACTTTTTCACTCTCCTGTTTCACTTTCCTCAAGAGGCTCTTTAGTTCCTCTTCACTTTCTGCCATAAGGATGGTATCATCTGCATATCTGAGGTTATTGATATTTCTCCCGGCAATCTTGATTCCAGCTTATGCTTCTTCCAGCCCAGCGTTTCTCATTATGTACTCTGTATATAAGTTAAATAAGCAGGGTGACAATATACAGCCTTGATGTACTCCTTTTCCTATTTGGAACCAGTCTGTTGTTCCACGTCCAGTTCTAACTGTTGCCTCCTGACCTGTGTGTAGGTTTCTCAAGAGACAGGTCACGTGGTCTGGCATTCCTATCTGTTTCAGAATTTTCCACAGTTTCCTGTGATTCACACAGTCAAGGCTTTGGCATAGTCAATAAAACAGAAATAGATGTGTTTCTGGAATGCTCTAGTTTTTTTGATGATCCAGCAGATGTTGGCAATTTGATCCCTGGTTCCTCTACCTTTTCTAAAACTAGTTTGAACATCAGGAAGTTCATGGTTCACATATTGCTGAAGCCTGGCTTGGAGAATTTTGAGCATTACTTTACTAGCATGTGAGATGAGTGTAACTGTTTGGTAGTTTGAGCATTCCTTGGCATTGCCTTTCTTTGGGATTGGAATGAAAACTGATCTTTTCCAGTCCTGTGGCCACTGCTGAGTTTTCCAAATTTGCTGGCATATTGAGTACAGCACTTTCACAGCATCATCTTTCAGGATTTGAAAGAGCTCAACTGGAATTCCATCACTTCCACTAGCTTTGTTCATAGTGATGCTTTCTAAGGCCCACTTGACTTCACATTCCAGGATGTCTTTCCCTAAGTGAGTGATCACACCATCATGATTATCTTGGTCGTGAAGATCTTTTTTGTACAGTTCTTCTGTGTATTCTTGCCACCTCTTCTTAATATCGTCTGCTTCTGTTAGGTCTATACCATTTCTGTCCTTTATTGAGCCCATCTTTGCATGAAATATTCCCTTGGCATCTCTAATTTTCTTGAAGGAATCTCTAGTTTTTCCCATTCTGTAGTTTTCCTCTATTTCTTTGCATTGATCACTAAGGAAGGCTTTCTTATCTCTCATTGCTATTCTTTGGAACTGTGCATTCAGATGCTTTTATCTTTCCTTTTCTCCTTTGATTTTCACTTCTCTTCTTTTCACAGCTATTTGTAAGGCCTCCCCAGACAGCCATTTTGGTTTTTTTACATTCCTTTTCCATGGGGATGGTCTTGATCCCTGTCTCCTGTACAATGTCATGAACCTCCGTCCATAGTTCATCAGGCACTCTCTCTAGCAGGTCCAGTCCCTTAAATCTATTTTGCACTTTCACTGTATAATCATAATGGATTTAATTTAAGTCATACCTGAATGGTTTAGTGGTTTTCCCTACTTTCTTCAATTTAAGTCTGAATTTGGTAATAAGGAGTTCATGATCTGAGCCACAGTCAGCTACTGGTCTTGTTTTTCTGACTGTATAGAGCTTCTCCATCTCTTCATTACCCACTACTTAAAAGTAATTCAATTTTATTCTCCTCAAGTTTATATTTTACAAGCAGTTATTTAATATATGTATCTTCTTCCACAAGCTTGAGAATGTGTTCAATTTTGTCACTCAGTTATGTTCAACTCTTTATCACCCCATGGACTGCATCACGCCAGGATTCCCTGCCCATCACCAACTTCCAGAGCTTGATCAAACACATGTCCATTGAGTCGGTGATGCCATCCAACCATCTCATTCCTCTGTCATCCCCTTCTCCTGCTATCAATCTTTCCCAGCATCAGAGTCTTCCAATGAGTCAGTTCTTTGCATCAGGTGGCCAAAGTATTGGAGCTTCAGCATCAGTCTTTCTAATGAATATTCAGGTCTGATTTCCTTTAGGATTGACTGTTTGATCCCCTTGCAGTCCAAGCGACTTTCAAGAGTCTTCTCCAACACTACAGTTCAAAACCATCAATTCTTATGCACTCAGCTTTTTTTTATGATCCAACTCACTTATGATACATGGCTACTGGAAAAACCATAGCTTTGACTAGATAGACCTTTGTCAGTAAAGTGACATCTCTGCTTTAATATGCCATCTAGACTTGTCATAGCTTTTAATCCAAGGAGCAAGTATCTTTTAATTTCATGGCTACAATCAATATCTGCTGTGATTTTGGATTCCAAGAAAATAAAGATGTGTAGTTTATCTCATATCCACAGTACTTAGCACATTTCCTCATAGGTATTAATCAGTATCAGTTCTTCAGTGTTTACTAAATATTTCAAACTGTGTTAAATATTTAAAATGTAAAATTTTATTTTTATAAAATACTGATAGATTGATGCCACTGTAATCTCCATACTTCACAAGATACAGCTAAAGTTAGAGAAGCATGGAAATTGTTTTACAACAGAACTTGTTTACCCTACTCATGAATAGTGAGTGCTGAATTTAAACAGTGAATCTATTCATGAAATCCTGTGCCATACCACTCACTCTATTATATTATTTTAACTATTTTTAAGTTAATAAGTGCATTAATACCCCATAATGATGGTTTGAGAAAATGAAATTCTGCTTTGTTTAGTCCTTCTGTCCTACTCATCCACTTGTTTATTGAACTAATGCGGAAAATTAGTTTTGAAAATCCAGTGAAAATGAAAGTGTTAATAGCTGGTGCAATGGATATAAACTATGAAAAAAGGCATTGTTGTTACCTTTGAAGTTAATTACATGATTCTAAACAATGTTTGTCTTCATAATTACATATTCCTTAAGCTAATATTGAAATGAGGTCAAGCCTAGGAAAAACTTTTTGAGCCCTCATGATAGAAAAATGGAAGGGCAAATTCAACCTTTATTAAATACTCTAAAATTAAATGTTTTCAGCATATAATCCTTAACATAGTGTATTCACTTGTGGATAACAGAGATTTTGTACCTGGCCTTCAAAAGTGATTAGAATATACTTGATGCTATATGTGTATTGATCAAATGCCTCTCCCACCTGAAATCAGGCAATACATATTACCTTTACCACACACTGGTGCTTAATTATTTCTGATCTCAGCTCTGTTAATCACTAGAAAATGCTCTTGGGATACAAATGTCAGCTCAGCTCCTCTATAAAATGGGAGGAAACGGGTATTTTGATGACTTTGGCCTTTCCCTTGATACTGGTATTAATTCTTAAAGTACTTCAAAAAAAAATCCCACCTCTTGGGAACATAACAGAAAAGCAAATAGAGAATTTCTAAGATACATTTCTAATGCCAGCAATTCTAAACTCCATGACATAAGGCATTAAAAGAATGTTTTATTTTGATGTGTGCATATCTTAGATCTTCAGTTATCCTGCAGGTTCCTTTGAGGTCAGCAATCTCATTTTGCATATTTTGCCATATCCATGTTGACTGTTCAATAAATATTTGCTAAAACAATGAATGAATAGGCACAACTTCACAATTACCAGATCCAACATATTCATGAAGGGTAGGAATGTGTGCATGCATGTGTGTTGAATAGACTGTTGTTTCCAACTCTTGGGGACCCCATGGACTGTAGCTTACCAGGCTCCTCTGTCCCTGAGATTCTTCAAGCAAGAATATTGGAATAGGTTGTCATACCCTCCTCCAGTAGATCTTCCTGAGCATGGGATTGAACTGACTTCTTTATTTCTCCTGCATTGACAGATGGGTTCTTTACCACTAGTGCCAGCTTACGTATCTCAGGGGCATCTGGTTCACTATTGTGAGGCAGGCAGGACAGGGAAGTGTCAATAAAAGAATATCTTCTAGTAAATGCCCTCTGAATTCTATTAGTTCTACCACCCAGGAAAGTTATTGCTACAATACACACACTCTATGTGCAGGATTTTTCTTTCTGTAGTTGGCTTTTTTTTTTTTTTTTTTTTTTTTTTTTTTTTCATGCTTCAGGTTGCATTCAGTATAACTTTTCTCTAGTTACTTTCCCATCTAGGATACATTCATTCACTGTGAGATGGAAGATTTGATTTATCCATACCCAACTATCCACTTTCATGTCCCATAGGACACTGATGCATGTTCCTTCATTGCAGTTTGATGTCCATTTGGCAATGAAGATAGTGGCAAGCAAAGGGAGTTGCCAAAAGTAAAGAAAAGGACTTGGAGAAATACATTTATTCTGTAGAATATTAGGTAGAACATAAGATGGTGAGGCAAAGGGAGAGATATGCCAAGAGAGAAGAAATTTGCTTAAGGTGAATTAATTAAAACAGGAATTTGCTATTTGAGGAAACAATATGTTAAACTTTTTTCTTTCCCCAAACTAATTACCTTCTCCAGTGATCAATGCAAAGAAATAGATGAAAATAATACAACGGGAATGATTACAGATCTCCTCAAGAAAATTAGAGATACAAAGGGAATATTTCATGCAAAGATGGGATCAATTAAGGACAGAAATGGTATGGACCTAAAAGAAGCAGGAGAAATTAAGAAGAGGTGGCAAAAATACACAGAAGAACTATACAAAAAAGATCTTCATGACCCAGCTAATCACGATGGTGTGATCACTCACCTAGAGCCAGAAATCCTGGAGCTCAAAGTCAAATGAGATTTAGGAAACATCACTAGGAATAAACCTAGTGGAGATGATGGAATTCCAGTTGAACTATTTCAAATCCTAAAAGATGATGCTGTGAAAGTGCTACACTCAATATGTCAGCAAATTTGGAAAACTCAGCAGTGGCCACAGGACTGGAAAAGATCAGTTTTCATTCCAATCCCAAAGAAAGGCAATGCCAAACATTGTTCAAACTACCACACAATTTCAGTCATCTCACATGCTAGCAAAGTAATGCTCAAAATTCTCCAAGCCAGGCTTCAACAGTACATGAACCATGAACTTCCAGATGTTCAAGCTGGATTTAGAAAAGGCAGAGGAACCAGAGATCAACTTACCAACATCTGTTGGATCATCAAAAAAGCAAGAGAGTTCCAGAAAAACATCTACTTCTGCTTTTTTGGCTAGGCCAAAGCCTTTGACTGTATGAATCACAATAAACTGTGGAAACTTCTAAAGAGATGGACATACCAAACCACCTTACCTGACTCCTAAGAAATCTGTATACAGGTCAGTAAGTAACAGTTATAACTTGTCATGGAAAAACAAATTGGTACCAAATCAGGAAATGAATACATCAAGGCTGTATGTTATCACCCTGCTTAGTTAACTTCTATGCAGAGTACATCATGAGAAACGCTGGGCTGGATGAAGCACAAGCTGGAATCAAGATTGCCGGGAGAAATATCAATAACCTCAGATATGCAGATGACACCACCGTTATGGCAGAAAGTGAAGAGGAACTAAAGAGCCTCTTGAGGAAAGTGAAACAGGAGAGTGAAAAAGTTGACTTAAAACTCAACATTCAGAAAACTAAGATCATGGCATCTGGTCCCATCACTTCATGGCAAATGGATCAGGACACAGTGGAAACAGTGACAGACTTTATTTTTCTGGGCTCCAAAATCACTGCAGATGGTGACTGCAACCACGAAATTAAAAGACGCTTGCCCCTTGGAAGAAAAGTTATGACCAACCTAGATAGCATATTCAAAAGCAGAGACATTACTCTGTCTAGTCAAAGCTATGGTTTTTCCAGTTGTCATGTATGGATGTGAGAGTTGGATTATAAAGAAAGCTGAGCACCGAATAACTGATGTTTTTGAACTGTGGTTTTGGAGAAGACTCTTGAGAGTCCCTTGGACTGCAAGGAGATCCAACCAGTCCATCCTAAAGGAAACCAGTTCTTAATCTTCCTTGGAAGAACTGATGCTGAAGCTGAAACTCCAATACTTTGGCCACCTGATGCAAAAAACAGATTCATTTGAAAAGACCCTGATGCTGGGAAAAATTGAAGGTGGGAGGATTAGGGTCAATGGTGGGTGAGATGGTTAGATAGCATCACTGACTCAGTGGACATGAGTTTGAGTAAATTCTGACAGTTGGTGATGGACAGGGAGACCAAGGTGTGCTATGGTCCATGAAGTGACAATAAATTGGACATGACTGATCAAGTGAACTGACTAAACTGACTGACTGGTGTAATTTTTAAGAGAGATCAGCAGGCCTTCTTCAATGAACACTGTTTAATAATAGAAGAAAATAACAAACATGGAAAGACTAGTGATTTCTTCAGGAAAGTTGGAAACATAAATAAAGGATAAAAGTGGTAGAGACCTAGTAGACTCTGAGGAGATCATGATAAGTTGGAAAGAATGCACAAAAGAACTGAACAAAAAAGATCTTTATGAACCAGATGACTACAATGGGTGGTTAGTCACCCAGAGCCAGACATTGTGAACTGTGAAGTCAAGTGGACTTTAAGAAGTACTGCTGTTAATAAAGCTAGTGGATGCGATGAAATTTCAGCAGAACTATTTGAATCCTTAAAGGAGGATGCCATCAGGATTTTGCATTCATTATGTCAACAAGTCTGGAAGACCCAGCAGTGGCCACAGGCCTGGAATAGTGAATCCTCGTCCCAGTCCCAAGAAGGATAGTGCCAAAGAATGTGCTAACTCATCTCCCATGTTAATAAAGTCATGCCTAAAACCTTGCATGTTAGGCTTCAGCATTATGTGAACCAAGAACTTCCAGAAGTCCAAGAGAGAAAAGAAAGAGGAACTAGAAATCAAATTGCCAACATTCACTGGATTATAGAGAAAGAAAGGGAATGATGTATAGAACAGTCTTTTGGACTCTGTGGGAGAGGGAGAGAGTGGGATGATTTGGGAGAATGGCATTGAAACATGAATAATATCGTATAAGAAATGAATCACCAGTCCAGGTTCGATGCAGGATACAGGATGCTTGGGGCTGGTGCGCTGGGATGACCCAGAGGGATGGTATGGGGAGGGAGGTGGGAGGCGGCTTCAGGATGGGGAACACATGTATACCCGTGGCAGATTCATCTTGATGTATGGCAAAACCAATACAATATTGTAAAGTAATTAACCTCCAATTAAAATAAATAAATTTAAATAAAAAAAGAAAGAAAGAAAAACATCTATCTCTTTTTCATTGATTATGCTAAAGCTTTTGACCATGTGGATCATGAAAAACTCTGGAAAGCTCTTAGAGAAATGGGAATACCAGACCATATCACTGTCTCCTGAGAAACCTGTATGCAGGTCAAGAAGCAAAAGCTAGAATCTTGTATGTGACAAATGACTGGTTCAAGGTCAAGAAAGGAGGACGACAGGGCTGTCTGATGTCACCCTGTTTGTTTAACCTATAAGCTGAGCATATCAAGAGAAATGCCAGGCTGGATGAGTTACAAGCTGGAATTAAGATAGGTAGGAGAAACATCAACAACCTCAGATATGCGCATGATACCACTCTAATGGCAGAAAGTGAAAAGGAACTAGAGCCTCTTGCTGAGGATGAAGGAGGAGAGTGAAAGAGCCAGCTTAAGACTAAAAATTAAAAAAAAAAAAAAAA
>NW_011495038.1:2841110-2842675 GCF_000754665.1 Bison bison bison | reverse complement strand
CTCACGTCCATCGAGTCGGTGATGCCATCCAGCCATTTCATCCTCTGTCATCCCCTTTTTCTCCTTCCCCCAATCCCTCCCAGCATCAGAGTATTTTCCAAAGAGTCAACTCTTCAGGTGAGGTGGCCAAAGTACTGGAGCTTCACCTTTAGCATCATTCCCTCCAAAGAACACCCAGGACTGATCTCCTTTAGGATGGACTGGTTGGATCTCCTTGCAGTCCAAGAGACTCTCAAGAGTCTTCTCCAACACCATAGTTCAAAAGCATCAATTCTTCAGTGCTCAGCTTTCTTCACAGTCCAACTCTTACATCCATACATTACCACTGCAAAAAACATAGCCTTGACTATACGGACCTTTGTTGACAAAGTAATGTCTCTGCTTTTGAATATGCTATCTAGGTTGGTCATAACTTTCCTTCCAAGGTATAAGTGTCTTTTAATTTCATGGCTGCAGTCACCATCTGCAGTGATTTTTGAGCCCCCAAAAATAAAGTCAGCCACTATTTCCATTGTTTCCCCATCTGTTGAACATGAAGTGATGGGACCAGATGCCATGATCTCAGTTTTCTGAATGTTGAACTTTAAGCCAACTTTTCCAATCTCCTCTTTCACTTTCATCAAGAGGCTTTTTAGTTCCTCTTCACTTTCTGCCATAAGAGTGGTGTCATCTGCATATCTGAGGTTATTGATATTTCTCCCAGCAATCTTGATTCCAGCTTGTGCTTCTTCCAGCCCCATTACTGCATGGCAAATAGAAGAGGAAAACATAGAAGTAGTGACAGATTTCCTCTTCTTGGGCTTTAAAATCACTATGGACAGTGACTGTAGCCATGAAATCAGACTACTGCTTCTTGGCAGGAAAGTGATGTCAAAGTGTGTTGAAAAGCAGAGACATTGCTCTGCCAACAAAGGTCCGTATAGTCAAGGCTATGATCTTTTCAGTGGTCATGCATGGTTGTGAGAGCTGGACCATAAAAAAGACAGAATGCCAAAGAAATGATGCCTTCAAACTGTGGTGTTACAGAAGACTCCTGAAAGCCCCTTGGAGAGCAAGAAGATCAAACCAGTCAATTTTAAGGGAGATCAACCCTGAATACTCATTGGAAATACTAATGCTGAAACTGAAATTCCAGTGTTTTGGTCACCTGATGCAAACAGACAACTCATTGGAAAAGTCCTTGACGCTGGGAAAGATTGAGGGCAGAAGACGAGGGCATCAGAGGCTGAGATGTATGGATGGCATCAATGATGCAGTGAACATGAACTTGGGCAAAATCCGGGAGATGGTGAGGAACAGGGAGGCCTGGAATGCTGCAGTCCATGGCGTCACAAAGAATTGGACATGACTAGGTGACTGAAAAACAACAACAATGTAATTTTTAGATATATAACACACTGTTTTGTTTTGTGGTGTGTGTGTGTGTGTGTGTGTGTTAATGACTCAACTTGCCTATGCTTTATTTTCTTAAATTTCTGGAGTACTACTGATGACCATGTGTAACATGAAGAGAAAACTCCACTTATATAGGACTACCTAAAACTGACTGGCTTTTCCTTTTTTTT
>NW_011495038.1:2821300-2841010 GCF_000754665.1 Bison bison bison | reverse complement strand
TTTTTTTTTTTTTAATTATTAATTTTTTATTGAAGGATAATTGCTTTACAAAGTTTTGTCTTTTTTGTCAAACCTCAACATGAATCAGCCATAGGTACACATATATCCCTTTCCTTTTGAAACCCCCTCCCATCCACCTCCCCATCCCACCCCTCCAGGTTGATACAGAGCCACTGTTTGATTTCCTGAGCCATACAGCAAATTCTTGTTGGCTATCTATTTTACATATGGTAATATAAGTTTCCATGTTAGTCTTTCCATACATCTCACCCTCTCCTCCCCTCTCCCCATGTCCATAAGTCTATTCTCTATGTCTATTTCTCCACTGTTGCCCTGTAAATAAATTCTTCAGTACCATTTTTCTAGATTCCATATATATGTGTTAAAATACAGTATTTATCTTTCTCTTTCTGGCTCACTTCACTCCGAATAATAGGTTCTAGGTTCATCCACCTCATTAGAATGGACTCAAATGCATTATTTTTATGGCTGAATAATATTGGATTACCAATGGCTTTTCTTATGATTCCTTCCATTCATTCCTTTTCCCTTTACACTTTTCCCCCCAAAGTATATTCATTGCTAATGAGGTGTTTACTCCTTTACAAAAGGGTCTAAGAGTGAACTGGCCTACTTTGGGTACAAAAGTTTATTGACCCAAGCACATCATATATGTGTGTGTATGAGAGAGGGGGGTAGGGTGCCCTTCTGTAGTCTGTTACTTCCTACACTTTGAACTTCAAAACGTAATGACAAAGTGGTGTGTGTAGAGTGTGTACAGATGTGTGCTCACTAGTTACTAACTCTATGATTTGTACTTTGTTCATTTTGATCCTAAAAGTTTTCTTTTGCTCCTTCAGTATATAAGGGAATATATGTATTTTTATAAAACTGACTGTACTTCACCGTAAATAAAAATCTCATCTACAGAAAAGATAAATACAAATCAAAGATTTTTTCACCCTGCAAAGGAATTCACTAAAAGTTTCCTTCCTTCAGTTCAATTCAGTCTCTCAGTCGTGTCCAACTCTTTGTGACCCCATGAATTGCAGCATGCCAGGCCTCCCTGTCCATCACCAACTCCCAGAGTTCACTCAAACCCATGTCCATTGAGTCAGTGATGCCATCCAGCCATCTCATCCTCTGTCATCCCCTTCTCCTCCTGCCCCCAATCCCTCCTAGCATCAGGGTCTTTTCCAATGAGTCAACTCTTCACATGAGGTGGTCAAAGTACTGGAGTTTTAGCTTTAGCATCAGTCCTTCCAATGAACACCCAGGGCTGATCTCCTTTAGGATGGACTGGTTGGATCTCCTTGCAGTCCAAGGGACTCTCAAGAGTCTTCTCCAGCACCACAGTTCAAAAGCATCAATTCTCCGGCTCTCAGCTTTCTTCACAGTCCAACTCTCACATCCATACATGACTACTGTAAAAACCATAGCCTTGACTATACGGACCTTTGTTGACAAAGTAATGTCTCTGCTTTTGAATATGCTATCTAGGTTGGTCATAACTTTCCTACGAAGAAGTAAGCGTCTTTTAATTTCATGGCTGCAATCACCATCTGCAGTGATTTTGGAGCCCAGAAAAATAAAGTCAGCCACTGTTTCCACTGTTTCCCCATCTGTTTCCCATGAAATGATAAGATCAGATGCCATGATCTTATTTTCTGAATGTTGAGCTTTAAGCCAACTTTTTCACTCTCCTCTTTCACTTTCATCAAGAGGCTCTTTAGTTTCTCTTCATTTCCTGCCATAAGAGTGGTGTTATCTGCATATCTGACATTATTGATATCTCTCCCAGCATTCTTGTTTCCAACTTGTGCTTCTTCCAGCCCAGCATTTCCCATGATGTACTCTGCATATAAGTTAAATAAGCAGGGTGACAATATACAGCCTTGACGTACTCCTTTTCCTATTTGGAACCAGTCTGTTGTTCCATGTCCAGTTCTAACTGTTGCTTCCTGACCTGCATATAGGTTTCTCAGTATATTTCAAATACTAAATGTATACCAATATACTTAACTCATTATATCAGCAATACATAAAAGTATATTTAAAGTTTACTTAGTATATTTAACAGTCCAGGAAGCAACAAGAGAAAAAAAAATATATATATATATATATATTTTTTTTTTTTTTTTTTAATGAGTACATGTCATATTTTCTTTGGCTATATATTAGAGGTCCCTAAACTTTTTGGTACCAAGGACTGGTTTCATGAAAGACAAATTTCCACAGACATTAGCAATGGGGAGCTGCTGCTGAATCTTTACTTGCTAACCTGCTGCTCCCCTCCTACTATGCAGTCCAGTTCTTAACAGGCAGTAGACTGGTACTGGTCTGAAGCCTAGGGGGTTGGAGGACCCCTGCTATATATGATTCATTTGAGATCCTAGTAATGCTATCAAATGCTTATATTCTTGCTGATGAATATTGGTCACTTGTTCACTCATTTATTCAGCCAGTCATTTTAAAAACTTGAGTTTCTATTATAACAAATCTCTGTGGATATGGACTGCAGCCATGAAATTAAAAGTCACTTGCTCCTTGGAAGAAAAGCTATGACAAACCTAGGCAGCATATTAAAAAGCAGAGACATCACTTTACCAACAAAGGTCCATATAGTCAAAGCTATGGTTTCTTCAGAAGTCTTGTACAGATGTGAGAGTTGGACCATAAAGAAGGCTGACAACTGAAGGATTGATGCATTCAAACTGCGGTGCTGGGAAGACTCTTGAGAGTCTCTTGAACTGCAAGGAGATCAAACCAGTCCATCCTAAAGGAAATCAGTCCTGAATATTCATTGGAAAGACTGGTGCTAAAGCCGAAACCCCATGGCCACTTGATGAGAAGAGCCAACTCATTCTAAAAAACCTTGATGCTGGAAAGAATTGAAGGCAGAAACTGAAGGGGATGACAGAGGATAAGATGGCTGGATGACATCATCAATTCAAAGGACATGAGTTTGAGCAAACTCTGAGAGATAGTAAGGAACAGGGAAGCTTGGTATGCTGCAGTCCATGGGATCACAAAGAGTTGGACATGGCTGAGCAACTGAACAGCAACTATAAACTTTCAGTTCAGTTCAGTCACTTAGTCGTTTCTGACTCTTTGCAACCCCATGAACTGCAGCATGCCAGGCCTCCCTGTCCATCACCAACCCCCAGAGTCTACCCAAACCCATGTCCATCGAGTTGATGACGCCATCCAACCATCTCACCCTCTGTCGTCCCCTTCTCCTCCTTCCCTCAATCTTCCCGAGCATCAGGGTCTTTTCCAATAGTCAGCTCTTTGCATCAGGTGGCCAAAGTATTGGAGTTTCAGTTTCAACATCAGTCCTTCCAATGAACACCCAGGACTGATCTCCTTTAGGATGGACTGGTTGGATCTTGCAGTCCAACTTAGTTGATTTTTAAATGTCTTACAGTTCAAGTAAGAGACACTGGCAATAAAAAGAATTCTTTTCATAGTCAATAACAGCAAAGGAGCAGAGCACATATGGAAGCAATAACAGAATAAAACATTGTTTGACATTGCTAGTAATCAACATTATGGTCTCTCAACCAATCAAGAAGTTGAGCTTTGTTCTATTCATTTACAGACCTTGTTAAGTGTGTTATCACCTCTAGGCTTTAGTTTATCTTTGAAATTCTACGTTTACCTCAGAGTGTTTTTTGAGGGCTAATCAAACCAATTTACGTAAATCACTTAACGTCTCAATAACCATTAACTTCTTATTGCATAATTATTACTATTTTATCATTATGACTACTATGATTATTTGTCTTGTCTTGAATAATTTAGATTTTTATCTCTTTCTTTGGCAGGTGAGCATCAGCCTTCTTACTCTCAGTCATTAGTCTTCCCAACTCAGTGGTCAGCATTTTCAGTTAGGTAATTCTTCATGCTATAAGTAGAGCCATTTATTGAAACTTACCAAATTTCTTCCTCATGTACAAGAAAAAGTCATCCTGGAATATTTTCTGCCCATTGAAATGTGCACTCAGGCAGTGACATGGAAATCAGTACAGTGGAGCTAATGATCTGGTTCTGTTAACAATTGCTCATTTGGGTGGTAAGTGACCTGACATGAAGAGAAAATGTAATTTTGCCTGCCAATACAGTAAAAAAAAATGGTGACTATTACAGTTCTATAGAGATTATAATCAATGATACTTTTTATTGGCTCAATTGAACTACATTATAGCCAATTAAATACCTGTTTAGATGACATGAGTTAAAATGAAAGAGTCTAGAATCTTTTATGGTTTGCACAAAATTAGCTCCCGTGCAATAGCTTTAGCCTTAATGCTCTTTAATGTCAAGAGGTCACCTTGTTCACCTGGCAAATCAACCTTTTCTTTAACCAGGGAATTTTGATCTCCACATTAAAAACAAAAACTATTTTAAAGTTTTTATATTTTCAAAGAGGAAAATGGTTATCCTTCCACCTATTTGTAAATTGTTTTCATTGTTGCCTTTTAAATACATGTGAATATTTATTTATATGGAAATTGTCAACTTAAGTGAGATTTGCTTTTAACTGACTGTACTATGGACAACTTATCAAGAACTTTAAAGCCACCATACCCTTTTATTATTCAGAAAGCTATGCTATTGAACATTCATGCAATGCTTAGTATAATATTATTGTCTGGATCCAGTTATGCAGAAGTATGATTTCCTTTCATAAGAATCATTATAGCACAAAAGTGTGAGTATACAGAATAAAACTTTTGGCTTAAGATTCCCAAACATTTACTACTGCCTGATATTCACCATGTTTTCAAATCAAACTGCAAGTTTTGCTCCTAAAAAGAATACACCCTGCAATTTTCTAAATTTTGTATGACCAATAATAGAAATGTTTTCTACACTTATTATCAGAAAGATTTCATAAGATAAAAATGGGCATATGTCACTAAATTATTCAGGTAGACCCATTTCTTATCCTAAACATACTGAAAGAAATTGAAGTGAGAGAATTCTGTTTCCTCCATGCCTTTTTCCAAATTTTAAAATTTGTTTTGTTTCAAGCATCACTGAGCACTTAGTTTGTGACAGACATTGTACTAAAAGCTAGATGCACAAAGATGACTAGGGCAAGAAAATTTCTTTTAAATATTTACAGTCTTGTCTTTCCACATTTAGATAAGCCAGTTTTACCTTTCAGTGACTGGATATTGCCAAAATGGAGTGGGGGAATGTTATCTGGCAGGAGGTGAATGGAGCCAAAATGTCATAATTAACACGTATTCTGTGGCTATTTAGTTCAGCAGAATTTATGCCTGCTTTGAAGGAAAGTAGCTGAATTCTTTTACCAAAAGAGCTATTAGAACATTGACCAGCAGGACCCTATTTAATTACAGACATAGTGCTTTGTTATGGTATAGGGAAGACTGAAAGAGGGTTGGAGTAAGAAGAAAAAAATAAAATCTTCTGTTTTATAAGGATATTTGTAGTTCTAAAAAAGTTTTGTTTTGTTTTACTTGTCTTAAACTGTAAGCACCAAGAAAAACATATGATGCTTTCTTTTTGTTTTTACAGTTTGGTTGATTTATTCAATTTTTTATTTTAAAAACTTTTTTTATCTTGCCAAAATTGAGTCAAGAAGACATATAAGATATAAATAATAATCTATATTTTTAAAAAGCTGAAGCTAAAACTCTTCCGCCTCCAAAAGATGCTAGAATCTAGAATTATACCCCAAGAAAATGAATTCTTAAATCCACCAAAACACATATACAGAGGGTTTGTTGTCCTTTCATTCATAACAGTCAAGCTTTAGAAGCAGTTTGAGTGTTCATGAACATTAAAATGGGTAAAAAGATAAGATGTTTAGTATTCTAGGCAGAGGAAACAAGAAATATGATGGAATATAGTGCATTCAAGGTTCTAATTTTTTATGACTAAGATATAAGCATTAAGGAGAGATCAGAAAGTGAAGTATAATAGCTTAGCTAGAAAAATAGGAAAGATGAATAGAGAATCATAAAAAAGCAAAACATATTAAGGAGTTTACACTTTTTACTAGGAAGGTCATTGGCAAGTTTTAAACAAGGAAGTAGTTTGATCAGATGAATGTGGAGCTTAGAAGGAAGGTATGGCTGCATAGCATAAAATGAATAGATAAAGAAGGTGTTATTTTAGATGCAGGAGTTTTTATGAGATTTTTTTCCTCATAGAATTCAAAAATATACTTAAATTTTACTTCTAACAGAGGCTTTCCTTAATTTTTAAAAAATAGATACCACTCTTACCCAGTTTGGTTCTCTCTCTTTCATATACTTCATATTTTTAAAAATTTTCACCATTTATTGAAATTATTTGTTTCTTTTCTTACATTTGCTAAGATGTAAGATTCATGAGAGCTAAAGTTGTATAGATCTTTTCCTAATTGAATCACAAAGTGCAAGAACAGTGTTAGCATATAGTAGGGTTGTGTGTGTGTGCGTGTGTGTGGGTGTGTGTGCTCAAGTCATGTCAGACTCTTTGCAACACCATGAACTGTAGCCCACCAGATTCCTCTGTCCATGGGATTTTCCAGGCAAGAGTACTGGAGTGAGTTACCATTTCCTCCTCCAGGGGATCTTCCCAATCCAGGGATCAAACCTACATCTTTTCAGTTTCCTGCATTGGCAGGCAGATACCTTACCACTGGTGCCAGCTGGGAAGTCCCATATAGTAGATATTCAATAAGTATTTTATATTAATAAATGAATCCCAAACATACTGCACTATATTTTAGGGATATTTGAGCGGCTGAGAGGAGCTACCCTGGGCCAGAGGTCAGGGGCAGTGGCCAAGAGGAGCTACCCCACGCCGCAGGTCAGGGGCCATGGCTGAGAAGAACAACCCTGCATCCGAGGTAAGGAGCAGCAGCTGCACTTTGCTGGAGCAGCCTTGAAGACAGACCCTGCATCCAAGGTAAGAGAAACCCAGGTAAGACAGTAGACACTGAGAGAGGGGATCAGGGGGCAGACAGAGTGAAACTACAGTAACGGACAACTAGCCAACCTGATCACATGGACCACAGACTTGTCTAACTCAGTGAAACTAAACATTGCTGATTGGAGCCATCCATGACAGCCAGGTCATAGTGGAGAGGTCTGACAGAATGTAGTTCACTGGAGAAGAGAATGGCAAACCACATAAGTATTCTTGCCTTGAGAACCCCATGAACAGTATTAAAAGACAAAAAGATAGGACACTGAAAGATGAATTCCCCAGGTCAGTAGGTGCCCAGTATGCTACTGGAAATTAGTGGAGAAATAACTCCAGAAAGAATGAAAGGATGGAGCCAAAGCAAAAACAACACCCAGTTGTGAATGGGACTGGTGATAGAAGCAAGATTTGATGCTGTTAAGAGCAATCTTGCATAGGAACCTGGAATGTTAGGTCCATGAATCAAGGCAAACTGGAAGTGGTCAAACAGGAGATGGCAAGAGTAAACATTAACATTCTAGGAATTAGTGAACTAAAATTGACTGGAATGGGTGAATTTAACTCAGATGACCATTATATCTACAACTGTGGGCAGAAATCCCTTAGAAGAAATAGAGTAGCCATCATAGTCTACAAAAGACTCCGAAATGCAGTACTTGGATGCAATCTCAAAAATGACAGATTGATCTCTGTTCGTTTCCAAGGCAAACCATTCAATATCACAGTCATTCAAGTCTATGTCCCGACCAGTAATGCCGAAGAAGATGAAGTTGAAAAGTTCTATGAAGACCTACAAGATCTCTTAGAAATAACACCCAAAATGTTATGAAATGTACTTTTCATTATAGGGGACTGGAATGCAAAAGTAGGAAGTCAAGAAACACCTGGAGGAACAGGCAATATTGGCCTTGTAGTATGGAATGAAGCAGGGCAAACACTAATAGAGTTCTGTCGAGAGAACACACTGGTCATAGCAAACACCCTCTTCCAACAACACAAGAGAAGACTCTACACATGGACATCACCAGACGGTCAACACTGAAATCAGATTGATTATACTCTTTGCAGCCAAAGATGGAGAAGCTCTATACAGTCAGCAAAAACAAGACTGGGAGCTGGCTGTGGCTTGGATCATAAAATCCTTATTGCCAAATTCAGACTTAAATTGAACAAAGTAGGGGAAACCACTAGACCATTCAGGTATGACCTAAATCAAATCCCTGATGATTATACAGTGGAAGTGAGAAATAGATTTAAGGGACTAGATCTGATAGACAGAGTGCCTATGAACTATGGAGGTTTGTGACATTGTGCAGGACACAGGAATCAAGACCATCTCCAAGAAAAAGAAATGCAAAAAAAGAAAAATGGCTGTCTAAGGCGGCCTTACAAAAAGCTGTGAAAAGACAGGAAGTGAAAAGCAGAGGAGAAGAGGAAAGATATATCCATTTGAGTGCAGAGTTCCAAAGAATAGCAAGGAGAGATATGAAAGCCTTCCTCAGCTATAAATGCAAAGAAATAGAGGAAAACAACAGAATGGGAAATACTAGAGATCTCTTCAAAAAATAAGAGATACCAAGGGAACATTCATGCAAAGCTGGGCTCAATAAAGGACAGAAATGGTAGGGACCTAAAAAAAACAGAAGCTATTAAGAAGAGGTGGCAAGAATACACAGAAGAACTGTACAAAAAAGATCTTCACGACCAAGATAATCACCATGGTGTGATCATGCACCTAGAGCCAGACATCCTGGAATGTGAAGTCAAGCGGGCCTTATAGGAGGCATTACTACAAACAAAGCTAGTGGAGGTGATGGAATTCCAGTTGAGCTATTTCAAATCCTGAAAGATGATGCTGTGAAAGTGCTACACTCAATATGCCAGCAAATATGGAAAACTCAGCAGTGGCACAGGACTGGAAAATATCAGTTTTCATTCCAATCATAAAGAAAGGCAATGCCAAAGAGTACTCGAACTACCACACAATCGCACTCATCTCACAAGCTAGTAAAGGAATGCTCAAAATTCTCAAAGCCAGTTCACGTGAACCATGAACTTCCAGATGTTCAAGCTGGTTTTAGAAAGGCAGAGGAACCAGAGATCAAATTGGCAACATCCGCTGCATCATCAAAAAAGCAAGAGAGTTCCAGAAAAAAATCTATTTCTGCTTTATTGACTATGCCAACGCCTTTGACTGTGTGGATCACAACAAACTGTGGAAAATTCTGAAAGAGATGGGCATACCAGACCACCTGACCTGCCTCTTGAGAAACCTGTATGCAGGTCAGGAAGCAACAGTTAGAACTGGACATGGAACAACAGGCTGGTTCCAAATAGGAAAAGGAGTACATCAAGGCTGTATATTGTCACCCTGCTTATTTAACTTTTATGAAGAGTACCTCATGAGAAACGCTGGGCTGGAAGAAGCATAAGCTGGAATCAAGATTGTGGGAGAAATATCAATAACCTCAGATATGCAGATGGCACCACCCTTATGGCAGAAAATGAAGAGGAATTAAAAAGCCTCTTAATGAAAGTGACAGAGGAGAGTGAGAAAGTTGGCTTAAAACTCAACATTCACTGATGTATAGAACAGTCTTATGGACTCTGTGGGAGAGGGAGAGGGTGGGAAGATTTGGGAGAATGGCATTGAAACATGTAAAATATCATGTATGAAACGAGATGCCAGTCCAGGTTCGATGCACGATACTGGATGCTTGGGGCTAGAGCACTGGGATGACCCAGAGGGATGGTATGGGGAGGGAGGAGGGCTCAGGATGGGGAACACATGTATACCTGTGGCAGATTCATTTTTATATTTGGCAAAACTAATACAATTATGTAAAGTTTAAAAATAAAATAAAATTCAAAAAGATAAAAAAAAAAATAAAACACTCAACATTCAGAAAACTAAGATCATGGCATCCGATCTTATCACTTCATAGCAGATAGATGGGGAAACAGTGGAAACAGTGGCTAACTTTATTTTGGGGGCTCCAAAATCACTGCAGATGGCAATTTCAGTAATGAAATTAAAAGACGCTTACTCCTTGGAAGGAAAGTTATGAGCAACCTAGACAGCATGTTAAAAAGCAGAGACATTACTTTGTCAACAGAGGTCCATCTAGTTAAGGCTATGGTTTTCCCAGTGGTCATGTATGGATGTCAGAGTTGGACTATAAAGAAAGCTGAGTGCTGAAGAATTGATGCTTTTGAACTGTGGTGTTGGAATACACTCTTGAGAGTCCCTTGGACTTTAAGGAAATCCAACTAGTCCATCCTAAAGGAGATCAGTCCTTGGTGTTTATTGGAAGGACTGATGCTGAAGCTAAAACTCCAGTACTTTGGCCACCTCATGTGAAGAGTTGACTCATTAGAAAAGACTCTGATGCTGGGAGGGATTGGGGTCAGGAGCAGAAGGAGGCGACAGAGGATGAGATGGCTGGATGGCATCACCAACTCGATGGACATGAGTTTGAGTGAACTCCTGGAGTTAGTAATGGACAGGGAGGCCTGGCATGATGTGATTCGTGGGGTCACAAAGAGTCACACACGACTGAGCGACTGAACTGAATTGAATTTAAGTGAGTGAGTGGAGAGAGGTGAAAGGGTTTTCAACAATCTGAAAGCAAGCTCGTTGATACTGCTGTTATTGTTGTTGTTGTTCGGTCCCAGTCGCCCAGTCATGTCTAACTCTTTGTGACCACATAGACTGAAGCATGGCAGGCCTCCCTGTCCTTCACCATCTCCTGAAGTTTGCCCAAGTTCACATCCATTACAATGATGATGCCATCCAGCCATCTCTTCCTCTGATGCCCTCTTCTCTTTCTGCCTCAATCTCACCCAGTATCCAGGACTTTTCCAATGTGTTGGCTGTTCATATCAGATAACCAAAATACTGGAGCTTCAGCTTTAGCATTAGTTCTTCTGATTAGTATTCAGGGTTGATTTCCCTTAAGATTGACTGGTTTGATATCCTTGCGCTCCAAGCAGATTTTAAGAGTCTTCTCCAGCAACACAGTTGAAAGACATCAGTTCTTTGCCGTTCTGCCTTCTTTATGGTCCAGTTCTCACAACTGTACATGATCACTGGGAAGACCATAGCCTTGACTATACAGATCTTTTTTGGCAGATTAATGTCTCTGTTTTTCCACTCACTGTCTAGGTTTGTCACTGCTTCCTTGCCAAGAAACAATCGTCTTCTGATTTCACAGCTGCAGTCACCATCCACAGTGGTTTTAGAGCCCAAGAAGAGGAAATCTGTCACTACTTCTGCCTTTTACCTTTCTATTTTCCATGAAAATCACTGCAGATTGTAACTGCAGCCATGAAATTAAAAGGCGCTTGCTCCTTGGGAGAAAAGCTATGACAAGCCTAGTCAACACATTAAAAGCAGAAACATTAATTTGCTAAAAGGTTCATCTGGTCAAAGCTATGGTTTTTCCAGTAGTTATGATTGGATATGAGACTTGGACCATAAAGAAAGCTGGGAGCTGAAGAATTGGTGCTTTTGAACTGTGGTGTTTGAGAAGACTCCTGAGAGTCCCTTGGACTGCAAGGAGATCAAACCAGTCAATCCTAAAGATCAGTCCTGGGTGTTCATTGGAAGGACTGATGCTGAAGCTCCAGCACTTTAGCCACCTGGTGCAAAGAACTGGCTTATTGGAAAAGACCCTGATGCTGGGAAAGATTGAAGGCAGGAGGAGAAGGGGATGACAGGATAAGATGATTGAATAGCATCACTGACTCAATGGGCATGGGTTTGAGCAAGCTCCAGGAGTTTGAGATGGACAGGGAAGCCTGATGTGCTGCAGTCCATGGGGTCACAGATAATTGGACACAACTGAGTGACTGAACTGAACTGAATGAGATCAGATGCTATGATCCTATCTTTTTTAATATTTAGTTTTAAGCCAGCTCTTCTCCTTCACTCCATCAAGATGTTCTTAAGTTCCTGTTCACTTTCTGCCATTAGAGTGGTATCATCCAGATATCTGAGGTTGTTGATGTTTCTCCTGCTTGTTTTGATTCCAGCTTGTAACTCATCCAGCCTGGCATTTCTCATGATGTGCTCTCTGTATAGGTTAAAAAAAAAGGATGACAGCAGACAGTCCTCAATATTCCTTTCTTGATCTTGAACCAATCAGTTGTTCCATACAGGTCCTAACTGTTGCTTCTTGGCTTGCATATAGGTTTCTCAGGAGACATGTAAGATGGTCTGGTATTCCCATCTCCTTAACAGCTTTCCACAGTTTGCTATGTTCCACACAGTCAAGGCTTTAGCATAGTCGTTGAAACAGTGATAGATGTTTTTCTGGAATTCTCTTCCTTTCTCTATGATGCAGCAAATGGTGGCAATTTGATCTCTAGTCATTCTTCCATTTCTAAACCCAGCTTGGACATATGGAAGTTCTTGGTTCACATAAGGCTGAAGTATAGCATACAAGATTTTAAGCATGACCTTACTAGTGTGGGAGATGAGTACAACTGTCCAATGGTTAGCACATTCTTTAGTACTACATTTGCTGACAGTAACACTTCCAGATAGTAGGCAAATTATCTGGACTTTAGTGCTCTTCTGATTCTCATCTGACAATTAAAGAAAAGTATCAAAGTTGAAGTCAGTTCATAGTTGAACTGACCACATGTGAACATTGAACACAATTGACCACTTTAATTTAATCATTGTGACAGGGAGCAAAGAGTTGGGTAAAAGCATATATATCTTTTAGTATTTTGGATAATAGAATCTATGACTTCATACAAAAGAGATATGAAATTTCTAGTATGAGGTTCTGAAGAGAAGATGAATAGTATTAGAAGCTCTGGTAATAGCAACTGAGACTATGTGATGAATAATACACTACACATTGTATCAAAGAGGAGTCAAAGAGTATGCATAAGACACAATGTTTCTTTCATTCTTTCAATAAATATTTAAGTGATTACTATATGACAGTCACTATTTAGTGCTATTGAGAGAGTGACTTTCCTTGTAGAGCTTATGATCTAATGGGGAATAGAGAGAAGAACACAGACAAGAATATCATAGAAACAAGACTGTGTGGGGGAGGTTGATAATAATATAATACATGTAAGTAGACCACCAAACCTGGATTTGCAGGGCAGTTATCCTTGGTAATATAATTCATATGTGTATGCTTGAAGAATGAACAAGAGTTTGTTCAACAAAGGCTTTGCTATGACCAGTGTGTTCTCTTGGCAAAACTCTATTAGCCTTTGCCCTGCTTCATTCCGTATTCCAAGGCCAAATTTGCCTGTTACTCCAGGTGTTTCTTGACTTCCTACTTTTGCATTCCAGTCCCCTATAATGAAAAGGACATCTTTTCTGGGAATTAGTCCTAAAAGATCTTCTAGGTCTTCATAGAACCATTCAACTTTAGCTTCTTCAACATTACTGGTTGGGGCATAGGCTTGTATTACTGTGATATTGAATGGTTTGCCTTGGATATTAACAGACATCATTCTGTCGTTTTTGAGACTGCATCCAAGTACTGCATTTCAACTATTCTGTTGACTGTGATGGCTACTCCATTTCTTCTAAGGGATACCTGCCTGCAGTAATAGATATAATGGTCATCTGAGTTAAATTCACCCATTCCAGTCCATTTTAGTTAGCTGATTCCTAGAATGTCGACCTAAATCAAATCCCTTGTGATTATACAGTGGAAGAGAGAAATAGATTTAAGGGACTAGATCTGATAGATAGAGTGCCTGATGAACTATGGACGGAGGTTCGTGACACTGTACAGGAGACAGGAGTCAAGACGATCCCCATGGAAAAGAAATGCAAAAAAGCAAAATGGCTGTCTGAGGAGGCCTTACAAATAGCTGTGAAAATAAGAGAAGTGAAAAGCAAAGGAGAAAAGGAAAGATATAAGCACCTGAATGCAGAGTTCCAAAGAATAGCAAGAAGAGATAAGAAAGCCTTCCTCAGTGATCAATGCAAAGAAATAGAGGAAAACAACAGAATGGGAAAGACTAGAGATCTCTTCAAGAAAATTAGAGATGCCAAGGGAACATTTCTTGCAAAGATGGGCTCAATAAAGGACAGAAATGGTATGGACCTAACAGAAGAAGAAGATATTAAGAAGAGGTGGCAAGAATACACAGAAGAACTGTACAGAAAAGATCTTCATGACCAAGAAAATCATGATGGTGTGATCACTCACCTAGGGCCAAAAATCCTGGAATGTGAAGTCAAGTGGGCCTTATAAAGCATCACTACAAACAAAGCTAGTGGAGGTGATGGAATTCCAGTGGAGCTATTTCAAATCCTGAAAGATGATGGTGTGAAACTGTTACACTCAATATGCCAGCAAATTTGGAAAACTCAGCAGGGGCCACAGGACTGGAAAAGGTCAGTTTTCATTCCAACCTCAAAGAAAGACAATGCCAAAGAACACTCAAACCACCGCACAATTGCCCTCATCTCACACGCTATTAAAGTAATGCTCAAAATTCTCCAAGCCAGGCTTCAGCAATACGTGAACCATGAACTTTCAGATGTTCAAGCTAGTTTTAGAAAAGGCAGAGGAACCGAGATCAAATTGGCAACATCTGCTGGATCATGGAAAAAGCAAGAGAGTTCCAGAAAAACATCTATTTCTGCTGTATTGACTATGCCAAAGCCTTTGTGTGGATCACAAGAAACTGTGGAAAATTCTGAGAAAGATGGGAATACCAGACCACCTGACCTGCCTCTTGAGAAACCTATATCCAGGTCAGGAAGCAACAGTTAGAACTGGACATGGAACAACAGACTGGTTCCAAGTAGGAAAAGGAGTACATCAAGGCTGTATATTGTCACCCTGCTTATTTAACATATATGCAGAGTACATCATGAGAAATGCTGGACTAGAAGCACAAGCTGGAAGCAAGATTAATGGGAAAAATATCAGTAACCTCAGATATGCAGATGACACCACCCTTATGGAAGAAAGTGAAGAGGAACTAAAAAGCCTCTTAAGGAAAGTGAAAGAAGAGAGTGAAAAAGTTGGCTTAAAGCTCAACATTCAGAAAACGAAGATCATGGAATCTGATCCCATCACTTCATGGGAAATAGATGGGGAAACAGTGTCAGACTTTATTTTTTGAGGCTCCAAAATCACTGCAGATGGTGATTGCAGCCATGAAATTAAAAGATGCTTACTCCTTGGAAGGAAAGTTATGACCAAACTAGATAGCATATTAAAAAACAGAGATATTACTTTGCCAATAAAGGTCCATCTAATCAAGGCTATGGTTTTTCCAGTAGTCATGTACGGATGTGGGAGTTGGACTGTGAAGAAAGCTGAGCACCGAAGAATTGATGCTTTTGAACTGTGGTGTTGGAGAAGACTCTTGAGAGTCTCTTGGACTGCAAGGAGATCCAAACAGTTCATTCTAAAGGAGATCAGTCCTGGGTGTTCTTTGGAAGGACTGATGCTAAAGGTGAAACTCCAGTACATTGGCCACCTCATGTGAAGCATTGACTCATTGGAAAAGACTCTGATGCTGGGAGGGATTGGGGCAGCAGGGAAAGGGGACGACAGAGGATGAGATGGCTGGATGGCATCACCGACTCATGGACGTGAGTTTGAGTGAATTCCGGGAGTTGGTGATGGACAGGGAGGCCTGGCGTGCTGCAATTCATGGGGTCGCAAAGAGCCGGACATGACTCAGTGACTGAACTAAACTGAAACAAAGGCTGGGAAAACCGAATTCTAAGAGGAGGCAACAGTATAAGTTCATACCCAGAAAATAATATTTTCAACTGATCTTCCCAAAGATCTCAATTTTTAAAAAATGGAATAAGAACATAGCACAAATAATAGAATGAAGAACATAAATTTTGTGGTGTAGATACAAGTTTTACAGTAGAATAAAAAGTAAAATTAATGGCTTGATATTTAAGAATTCTAAGAATGGCCACATAAGGAATTGTTTTTAGAGTCAGAAAAATTCCAAAGAATAGAGAATCCTGTTGATGAAGACAAGATATTCAATACTAACTAGTAACATTCAGAAAGCTTTTTTTTTTTTTTTTTAATCTCAGAGAGAAGTCATCAGAGTGGAAAGGGAAGAATAAACCCCCTTTAACCAAGGAAAAGAAACACATAATAGGGAGAAAATACACTAGAGGGACTTCTGTATTTAATAAATGTATTCAAATCTCCTGGCCCATTCCACATTCTTGTCAGTGCTGAGATTCAACAGAGCAAGAGTTACAGCATGTATGGCTGCTCATTAAAAAATAACCTTCAGCTAGAAAGATACTCTATTCAGCAAAATTAATCAGACTGCCCTTGACAATGATGACATATTTCTGTCTTTTGGTACATTAACTAGGATTCCTGGCAAAGATATAGGGGCCAAGGAGATCATAGTGTGTAGTGGGAGAGGGATTTACAGAACTTGAAACTTTGAGAAGCCACAGACATTTTAAATATTTTTCATAGATCAAACATTGACAATTTTACAATTTAGCAGAGCAAATAGATCTGTGACATTATTTACAATTCATGAAGTCAGTTTAATGTATTTTTGAAACTTTCCAGGTAACAGTACAGAATAATAGTTGTGCAAGCAATATCTGAACCAGAATGTTCAGATTCAAAATCCTCCACTTTCTGTGTAACCTTGGATGAGTCTCTTAGCATACAGTGAATTGGCTTCCTCAACTAGGAAAACTGAAGTTGATGGTGATCATTTTCAAGAACTATGAAGAATCTGAGATTTTATTCTACTTCCAAGACGAAAGTTAAAGTATTGCATTTTCATAGGTACTGGCAGAAGACATGAAACTCTTAAATCAGAGACAAAGGATTCCATTACTCATAGCACAGAAGACAGTATGGACTTCAAGTTCCTATAGGTTTTCCTTGGCCCTTGAATACCTTTGGGACCGTGTGAAAATGGGTCCAGATAAAGTCTATGTACACAGAAGTTTATGTCACAAGTGATGAAATCTAAGTTTAGGAACCCTCTCAGTTTTACAAGGATTTGCTAGGAAACCTGAGCAAGCATTGTTTAAATGTAGACACTATATTATTCTGTACAGCAAACAAATCTACCCTCTGCCTGTGAAGGAGATATTATCTCTATCTTCAAATGTTACTTACTGTACTAATGTGCATTGGGAGTTTTTAGAGACATCTTTTAACAATTGATTTTCTGTATCAATTCCATTTTGATTAAAGAATAAATTCTGTATAAATTCAGTTTTCTTAAATATATTAAGACTTTTTATGGACACACAGAAAAAGATTATCTGGAATAAAAATTGTCACTAGACAAGCTGGAATGTGAAAGAATCAAGGTGACCTATCTCCCAACAATTATATGTATATATATATATATATATATATATACACATATATATATATATACACACACATACATATTGTGCTCATGCAAAGTCAGTTCAAGTCAGTTCAGTCATGTCCGACTCTGTGCGACCCTGTGGACAGTAGCCAGCCAGGCTCCACTGTCCATGGAATTTTCCAGGCAAGAATACTGGAGTGGGTTGAAATGTCCTCCTCCAGAGGATCTTCCTGACCCATGGACTGAACTCCTGTTTCATGTCTCCTTCATGAGCAAGCAGGTTCTTGAGCACTAGCCATCACCTGGGAAATCTACACATGTGTGTGTATATATATATATATATTTATTTATTTATTTATTTTTATTTATATTTATATTTGTTGTTGGTATTTAGTCCCTCAGTAGTGTCTGACTCTTTTGAAACTCCATGGACTGAAACCCACCAGGCTCCTCTGTCCATGGGATGTCCCATGCAAGAATACTGGAGTGAGTGGTCATTTCCTTCTCCAGGATATCTTCTCAACTCAGGGATCAAACCCACTGCTTGACTATGCATTGGCAGGTAATTTCTTTACCACTGAGCCATTGCAGAAGGCCATATATAGCCTTTAGATTTATCGGAAAGATTAATGGATATACAGCGTCAAAAACAGTAGCTGACAGAGACAGTTGAATTAAAAAAAAAAACTCTTATTTTGACAACCCACAATTTGTTGACACAAAGTTGACAATCCAGATTTGTCTAGATATTACTCTGAGACACTAGGAAAGGCAGAGCACTCTTAAATATTCCCCAGACAGCTCATGTTATAAGATGCCTGATACACAGACATAGTTCAGATACATTGTGCTTTCAGATCCAGAAAATTGCAGTAAAGCAAGTAACACTAAGTTTTTGGTTTCTCCGTACACATAAAAATTATATTTACACTATAATCTACTAAGTATGCCATAACACTATGTCTAAAAGAGCAATGTACATTCCTTAAAATTTAGGAAAAAATCTTTATTGATCAAAAATGCTAACCATCATCTGAGTCTTCAGTGGGTTGTACATTTTGCTGGGAGCGTGTCTTGCCTTGTTTTTGATGGCTGCCGATCAGTGTGGTGGTTGTTGAAGATTAGGGTAACTGTTGCACTTTCTTAAACTAAGGCAACAATGAGGTTTGCCACAGATTGACTTTTCCTTTCATGGACAATTCATGCACAAATAGCACACAATGCAGTTTGAGAGCATTTTATCCACAGTAGTTGAACTTCTTTCAAAATTATACTCAATCTTCTCCAACTCTGCCACTGCTATATCAACTAAGTTTAAGTAATACTCTAAGTTTCTTCCCAGCATTCAGTAGTCTTTACAGTGTCTTAATCAGGAGTAGATTCCATCTCCAGAAGCCACTTTCTTTGCTAATACATAAAAAGCAACACCATATTTGTTAAAATTTTGTGGTGTGATTGCAGCAATTCAGTTACATCTTCAGTTCAGTTCAGTTTAGTCCCTCAGTGGTGTCCAACTATCTGTGGCCCCATGGAGTATAGCATGCCAGGCTTATCTATCCATCACCAACACCAGAGCTTATGCAAACATATGCCTATTAAGTCGGTGATGCCATCCAACTATCTCATCTTCTGTTGTCCCCTTCTCCTCTTGCTTTCAATATTTCCCAGCATCAGCCTGTTTTCCAGTCAGCCAGTTCTTTGCACCAGGTGGCTGAAGTACTGGAGTTTCATCTTCAGTGTAAGTCCCTCCAATGAATATTCAGGACTGATTTCCTTTAGGGTTGACTGGTTGAATCTCCTTAGAATCCAAAGGCCTCTCAAGAGTGTTCTCCAACACAACAGTTCAAAAGCATAAATTCTTCGGGCCTCCGTTTTCTTTATAGTCGAATTCTCACATCCAGATATAACTACTGGAAACACCATAGATTTGACTAGTTTGACCTTTGTTGGCAAAGTAATGTTTCTGCTTTTAGTATCTAGGTTGGTCACAGCTTTTCTTCCAAGGAGCAAGTGTCTTTTAGTTTCACGGGTGCAATCACCATCTCCTGTGATTTTGGCACCCCCTAAAAATAAAGTCTGACACTGTTTCCATTGTTTCCCCAACTATTTGCCATAAAATGATGGGACTAGATGCCATGATCTTCGTTTTTGAATGTTGAGTTTTAAGCCAGCTTTTTCACTCTCCTCTTTCACTTTCATCAAGAGGCTATTCAGTTCCTCTTCACTTTATGCCATAAGGGTGGTGTCATCTGCATATCTGAGGTTATTTAAGCTTCTCTCAGCAATCTTGATTCTATCTGTGCTTCATCCAACCCAGCAATTCTCATGATGCACTCTGCATATAAGTTAAATAAGCAGGGTGACAATATGCAGCCTTGATGTACTCCTTTCTTGATTTGGAACCAGTCTGTTGCTCCATGTCCAGTTCTAACTGTTGGC
>NW_011495038.1:2815878-2821200 GCF_000754665.1 Bison bison bison | reverse complement strand
GCAGGTAAGGTGGTCTGGTATTCCCATCTCTTTCAGAATTTTCCACAGTTTGTTGTGATCCACACAGTCAAAGATTTTGGCATAGTCAGTAAAGCAGAAGTACTTGTTTTTCTGGAATCTCTTGCTTTTTCCATGATCCAATGGATGTTGCCAATTTGACCTCTGGCTCCTCTGCCTTTTCTAAATCCAGCTTGAACATCTGGAAGTTCATGGTCCATGTACTGTTCAAGCCTGGCTTGGAGAATTTTAAGCATTACCTTGCTAGCGTGTGAGATGAGTGTAATTGGGTGGTAGTTTGAACATTCTTTGACATTGCCTTTCTTTGGGACTGGAATGAAAACTAACTTTTTCCACTCCTGTGGCCACCACTGTGTTTTCCAAATTTGCTGGCATATTGAGTGCAGCACTTTCATACCATCATCTTTCAGGATTTGAAATAGCTCAACTGGAATTCCATCACTTCCACTAGCTTTGTTCGTAGTGATGCTTCCTAAGGCCCACTTGACTTCACATTCCAGGATGTCTGGCTCTAGGTGAGTGATCACACCATCGTGATTATCTGGGTCATGAAGATCTTTTTTGTACAGTTCTTCTGTGTATTTTTGCCACCTCTTTTTAGTATCTTCTGCTTCTGTCAGGTCCATACCATTTTTGTCCTTTATTATGCCCATCTTTGCAAGAAATTTTCCTTGGGTATCTCTTATTTTCTTGAAGAAATCTCTAGTATTTCCTATTCTATTGTTTTTCTCTATTTCTTTGCACTGACGGCTGAAAAAGGTTTCTTATTTCTCCTTCCTGTTCTTTGGAACTCTGCATTCAAACGCATATATCTTTCCTTTTCTCCTTTGCCTTTAGCTTCTCTTCTTTCCTTAGCTATTTGTAAGCCCTCATCAGACAACCATTTTGCCTTTTTGCATTTCCTTTTCTTGGGGATGGTCTTGATCACTGCCTCTTGTACAATGACACGAACCTCCATCCATAGTTCTTCAGGCACTGTGTCTATCAGATCTAATCCATTAAATCTATTTGTCACTTCCATTGTATAATCATAAGGGATTTGATTTACGTCATACCTGAATGGTGCAGTGGTTTTCCCTACTTTCTTCAATTTATGTGTGAATTTGGCCATAAGGAGCTCATGATCTGAGCCAAGTCAGCCCCTGGTCTTGTTTCTGATGCCTTTAGAGAGCTTCTCTATCTTTGGCTGCAAAGAATATAATCAACCTGCTTCTGATATTGATCCTCTGTTGATGTCCATGTGTAGAGTCTTCTCATGTGTTGCTGGAAGAGAGTGTTTACTATGACCAGTGTGTTCTCTTGGCAAAACTCTATTAGCCTTTGCCTGCTTCATTTTGTACTCCAAGGCCAAATTTTCTGTTACTCCAGATATCTCTTACCTTCCCACTGTTGCATTGCAGTCCCCTATAATGAAAGGGACATCTTTCCAGTCCTCTATAATGAAAGGGGTTGTTAGTTCTAGAAAAACTTGTAGTTCTTCATAGAACCATTCAACTTCAGCTTCTTCAGCATTACTGATTGGGTCATAGACTTGGATTACTGTGATATTGAATGGTTTGCCTTGGAAACGAACAGAGATCATTCTGTCGTTTTGAGATTGCACCCAAGTACTGCATTTTGGACTCTTTTCTTGACTATAAGCACTACTCCATTTCTTCTAAGGGATTCTTGTCCATATTAGTATACATAACGGTCATCTGAGTTAAATTCACCCATTCAGTCCATTTTAATTCACCAATTCCTAAAATGTCAATGTTCACTCTTGCCATCTCTTGTTTGACCACTTCCAATTTACTTTGATTCAAGGACCTAACATTCCTATGCAATATTGTTCTTTACAACATCAGACTTTACTTACATCACCAACCACAACCATAACTGGGTGTTTGTTTGTTTGCTTTTTTCTTTTCTTCTTCTTTTTTTTTTTTTGCTTTGGCTCTGTCTCTTCATTCTTTCTGGAGTTACTTGTCCACTGTTCTCCAGTAGCGTATTGGGCACCTGCCAACCAGATGAGTTCATCTTTCAGTATCCTATCTTTTTGCCTTTTCATCCTCTTCATGGAGTTCTCAAGGCAAGAATACTGAAGTGGTTTGCCATTCCCTTCTCCAGTGGACCATGTTTTGTCAGAACTCTCCACCATGACCTGTCCATCTTGGGTAGCCCTACATGGCATGGCTCATAGTTTCATTGAGTTAGACAAGGCTTTGGTCCATGTGATTAGTTTCATTAGTTTTCTGTGATTGTGGTTTTCATTCTGTCTGTCCTCTGATGGATAAGAATAAGAGGCTTATGGAAGCTTCCTGATGGGAGAGGACTGACTGAGGGGGTAACTGGGTTTTGTTCTGATGGGCGGGGCCATGCTCGATAAATCTTTAAGTTGATTGTAGTTCTCTTGCTATCTCTACCACATCAGCAGTTACATCCTCCACTGAAATTTTAACCGACTCAAAGTCATCCAGGAAGGTAAGAATCAACCTTCTTCCAAAGTCTTGTTAATGTTGATGTTTTGTTGTACTCCCATGACAATGAATATTCTTAATGTCATCTAGATTTATAAATCCTTTCCAGAAGGTTTTCAATTTGCTCCTATTTATCCAAAGGAGGAATCACTACCTATGGCAGTGCTAGCATTATGAAACACATTTTTTAAATAATAAGACTTGAAAGTTAAAATGGCCTCTTGATCCATGGGTCACAGAGTGGGTGTTGTGTTAGCAGGCATGAAAACAACATGAATCTCATTTTGTATTTTTATTAGTGCTCTTGGGTGGCCAGATGCACTGTCTGGGAGAAGAAATATAGAAGTCTTTCTTTTTCTGTAGAGTTGGCCTCAATAGTGGGCTTAAAATATTCAGTAAATCATATAAATAGATGTGCTGTCATCCAGGCTTTGTCATTTCATTTAAAGAACACAGGCGGAGCAGAGTTAGCATAATTTTTAAAAGCACTAGGCTTTTGGAATGGTAAATGATAATTGGCTTGAACTTGAAGCTGCTAGCTATGATAGCAATTGTTAGCCTGTTATTAAAGCTTTGAACCCAGACATTGGCTTCTCCTCTCTTTGAATGTCTTACATGGAATCTTCTTCCAAAACAAAACTGTTTTGTCTACATTGAAAATTTATTGTTTAGTGTGGCCACTTTCATTAATTAACTTGGATAGATATTCTTGAAAATTTGCTGCAACTCTAAATCAGCACTTGTTGCTTTGCCTTTAACTTTTATTTCATGTAGATGGCTTCTTTCTTTAAATCTTATGAACCAACCTTTCTTAGCTTGGAACTTTTCTTCTACAGCTTCCCCATCTAGCTCAGCCTTCATAGAACTGAATTGTTAGGGGTTTGTTCTGAATTAGGCTTTGGCTTAAGGGAATGTTGTGCCTGATTTTGAAAGGTTGAGGCTGAACCATGAAAGACGCTGGGATTCTTGGCCTCTGGAGAAGGAAAATTCAATCTGGGGCCAGAGATGAGGGTTGATTGCTCAGAGCTTTTGTGTAATAAACTTTTATTAAAGTATAAAGATATAGAGAAAGCTTCTGACATAGACATCAGAAGGAGGCAGAAAGAGTGCCCCCTCACTAGTGTTAGCAATGGACTTATATACTATTAATTAGTTATTACAGTGCATCAAAAGAATGTCTGGCGGTTTTAAAGACCTTACTAGACCCACTCCCATAATTTACATTTTAAGATAACAGGATTAGCCAGAAGGTTTTTTCCTGAGACTGTTCTCAAGAAGGATATATTATTGTTATATAATCCTAAGGAATGTAGAGGGATAAAAAGTTTGTCCTTTCCTCTTGAGAATTCCAGACCCCTCTCTCCTTGGGGACCCCCAGACTTCTTATCAACCTGCCTAGGAATTGACTCTCTCAGTTTTATCTTCTATCCAAACCACTAGCCTATTTCATTTATCATCTGTTTATTCACTGGAGTAGCACTTTTAATTTCCTTTAAGAACATTTTCTCTTCATTCGTAATTTGGCTAACTGTTTGGTGCAAGAGCCCTAGCTTTCATTCTATAACAGCTTTTGACAAGCCTTCCTTACTAAGCTTAACCATTTCTAGCTTTTGATTTAAAGTGAAAGACATGTATTTGTCCTTTCACTAGAGCATGTAGAAGACTTTGTAGGGTTATTAATTGACCTAATGTCAATATTGCTGTGTCTTGGGGAATAGGGAGGCCCATGGAAAGGGAAAGATACACAGAAACAACCAGTTGTGGAGCAGTCAGAACACATACAGCATTCATCAATTAAGTTCATAGTCATACAGGTGTGGTTTGCAGAGCCCCAAAAGAATTGCAGTAGTAACATCAAAGATCACCATGATAAATTTAAAAATAATGAAAAGGTTTGAAAGACTTTGAGAATTGCCAAGATGTGACCAGATACTAGGTGAGCAAATGTTCTTGGAAAAGTGACACCAACAGACTTGCACAGCACAGGGTTGCCACAAATATTTAATTTGTAAAACAAACAAACAAAAAACCTCAACTCTGCAAAGGGCAGTAAAGTGAAAATAAAATGAGGCATGTGTGTGTGATATTCTCCCTAGAATACAACTTCTTTGATTTCTTCTGCTCAGATTCAGCTTCCTTAAGAGAATCTCTGAAATTGGCCTTGAATATACAATTGTAACTTCATTAATAATAATGGGGAAAAAATATGGTATTTTAGATCTTCTTTTAAGCCCTTTACACATATTAAAATAATTTCATTATGAAAGCAACCCTTTGAAGATAAAGTGTTAGTAGCTCAGTCATGTCCAACTCTTGAGAACCCATGAACTGTAGCCTATAGGCTCCTCTGTCCATGGGATTCTCCAGGCAAAAATACAGGAGTGGGTTGCCACTTCCTTCTCCAGGTGATCTTCCCAACCAAGGATAGTACCAAGGTCTCCTGCATTGCAGGCAGATTCTTTACCAATTGACCCACCAGGGAAACCCAAAACTGTTCTTTTTCTCATTTTCTAGGTGATGAAGCTGAATCAAAGAGAAAATAAAAGACTTTGCCTTGTTCATACCACTGCTGATGTTAATAGTGGTGTTGTGAAGTTTATCCACTATGCAATTATTCCTTTTTCTTTTGTTCCCTTTCCATAATCTACTCTTTTTAAGAAAGTCACAATGCACATTCCACTCTTAGTGAGTGTGAAGTTATATTTCTACCTCCTTAAAGGTGGGTTATTTATATAGACTATTTGAGTTGTTTTGCCTGGAAGAATTGTCTATTCTCCCTCATTTGTTTATTTGATCATTTGTACTAGTATTTGTATGATCCCATGGTTATATATATATATATATA
>NW_011495038.1:2811971-2815778 GCF_000754665.1 Bison bison bison | reverse complement strand
GCTGGATGGCATCACCAACTCGATGGACATGAGTCTCAGTGAACTCCGGGAGTTGGTGATGGACAGGGAAGGGAGGCCTGGCGTGCTGGGATTCATGGGATCTCACAGAGTCGGACACGACTGAAGCGACTTAGCAGCATATATATATATATTGTAAACCCAATACTACTTCATTATCTTGCTTATATTATTGTCAGCCTTTGTCATTTGGAACTCTTTCAACTGACTCTCATGTCAGTATTACTTTCGCATACCTGCAACATTGTAGAATTTTTTTAAGCACTTTTTTTTTTTTTTTTTACTTCATAGGGCTCAGGATACTCCACTCATTGCAAACACCTATTCCCCAGTCATTATTCCAAGAAGCCCTTATTTTCTTTATCGGATAATGGCATGAGAAAACACGATTTGAGTGTTAGTTGTGCTTGGTGGGGGTGTCATTCCTTCTAGACTCTCTTAGCTGATAGAACAAGGAGACATTTTGACTATATTAACCCATGTGTGTGTATATATATACTTCTAAATATTTCTAAATCCAACTATTTGTACCCATATTATGCTAAGTGTGAATTAATACTGATGTCTTTAATGCTAATAGATTACCACAATGATGATTCTAGCTTCTCTTGCTTTTAAGTAACTTCCCATTCTATCAATAAGAAACCTAGCTTCCACCACCTGCCATAAATTTTCTTAATAGTAAAACTCAAGTACACACATATAGTGGTTTCAGAACCATGAGCTTAAACACCATGGAAACAACTTTATCAACTAGAGGACAATGTTTATGTACACTTCCTTTTGTCTTTAGTTATACAGACTCCACATATTTTCAAAGTTCCTTAGGTTAGCAGCTTATTCCTCCACACCTTTGATGAGTTTTTTTCATATTTTTTTTTTAATGCTTAGATTTTTTTTTTTTTTTGTCACATTCTGCATTTTTATTCTAGGAGACTCCCACCTCCTAAATGATTTTCTAAAATTTGAATACGTTAAAGTTATTCTTTGTGCTCTATGATTTCTAACAAATATCTATTTTTGTATTAATACATTATATGATTGTTTAGAATAGTTTTAATATTCTAAAGAAATGCCACCCACATGATTCACCTATTTAGTTGCTCCATGATCCTGAATCACTGGCAACGAATCTCTGCACATACTTTCTATAGTTATGCTTTTTCTAGCATATCATATAATTGGAATCATACAGTATGTATCCTTTTAGGACTAGATTTTCCCTTACATAGCAATATATATTGATGATTTTTTCATGTCTCTTTTTTCCATATATCATTTGTGAATCTAGTTGAATATTTCATTGTTTGGATGTATTAGTTTGCTTATTCATTCACCTATTCGAGGACATCTCAGTGACTCCTAGGTTTGTAATTATGAATAAAGGTGCTATAAATATTCAAATTCAAGTTTTTATATGGACATTATTTTTTAAATCAATTGATTAAATAACAATGAGCATGATTGCTGAATCATATGGCAATACTATACTTTGCATCCTCACCAGGATTTGGTATCACCAATATTTAGGGTCTTAGCTATTCTTATTAATATGTAGAGGTGTTGCATCATTGTAAGCTGCAATTTCCAATGACAATCGCTTCCCTGATAGCTCAGTTGGTAAAGAATCCAGCAGCAATGCAGGAAACCTGAGTTCAATCCCTAGGTTGGTAAGATCCCCTGGAGAAGGGAAAGGCTACCCACTCCAAAATTCTGGCCTGGAGTATCTATGTACTGTATAGTCCATGGGGTTGCAAAGTGTCGGAAGTGATGGAGGGACTTTCACTTTCTTTCTTTTTCCAATGACAAATTGTATGGAACATTTTCTCATATTCTTTTTTATTATCCAAGTGTCTTTTTCAGTGAGGTATCCATTCAGATCTTTTGCACATTTTTAGAGTTTGAATTGAGTCCATTCAGTGAACTAAATAAAGCAGGAAAAATAAAATACAATAAATCTAGAAAGGAAGGAATTGTCATAGACCCTTTGCAAAGGCAAAAGGGACTCCCATCCAAAATTTGTCTTGAATGTTAAGACTGATGATGCCAAATACACACTAAAAGTGTATGAAAAGCTTTATTATCTACAATAATTGGAGTATCTGGGGAGAACAAAGAACACCTCTCAAGTTGGTCTGAAAGGGCTGGAGAGAAAGGAACTAAGATTGGTTCAGGGTTTTGATTGTGACTGGGGGCAGAACCAGGGTTAGTATGTCTTCATGAGGGCAGGGGGTTGTTTAGTTAAGTCCCTTACTGGCAGCAAAGGAGAATTCCCTAAGATTATGAGGCAAAACTTTCTTCCCCAGATGCGGGACACAACAGGAAGAGAGAAGGAAGAGGTTTAAAAGCTGTCAGCAGTCAAACATCAAAAAATTTAGTCTGACTCCTCATTACAGAAGACTGTGTTTGCAATGACATTATCTCCTAGGTAGAAAACCTAATCTTAAAAAAAAAAAAAAAAAAAAGGCAACTATTAGAACTAATAAGTAATTGAGTTTCATAAGAAGGCAAGACAAAAACAATATGCAAAAAAAAATCATTTCTTTTTCTATAGACTAGCAGTAAACAATCAGATATAGAAAGAAGTGATAATAACATATTTGCCTTGTCTCTGACTTAAAGGGATAGTCTTTCACCATTAAAATGTTACTTGAAGGGTTTTCATATATCCTTATATTTTTAGGGGTATTTTCTTCTCAGTTTGTTAAAAGTTGTCATCAGAAAAGGACACTGGATTTTGTCACTTTCATCTGTTGAGATGATCAAATGACATTTCTAAGTTTTTGGTCTGTAATGTTATTAATTATATTGATTGATTTTATATAGAAAACTAAACTTGCAACTTCAGGATAAACCTCCCTTGGCCATGATGCATTATTATTTTTTATACTGTTGGACTAAATTTGCTAAATATTTTAAAGAATTTTTGTATTTATGGTCAAAAGGAATATTGATCAAAAAGTCAATATGGTCAAAAGGAATAAGTTTTAAATTCTTATAATATTTCTGTCTGATTCAATTATCAAAATAACAATGGACTCATACAGACAGTTTTCCTGTACATAATAAAAATATTTTAAAATTAGTTTTGCATAGTGACATTATTTATTAACATAATGTACCTTTTTATGAATATCCATAAATATTTTAAATTTGGTTATCATGTAAACATATTACATACCTTTCAACAAGAACCAGTGAGTAGCTAGTTAATTTTATAGAGTCCAGAACTTTAGCAGACCATCACTGAATTAAGTACTAACCATTATTTTTGGAAGTTAACACATTTGACCAAGACAGGATCTTCAAATTGAAGAAACAGATTTGACTGAAGCCAACCCTGAACAATAGCCTATGCTCTCTGCTCCAGGCAAGTCAAGGAAACTAAGGTCTTTGAGAAAAGAAAAAATTGGTGTAGCTTCTCTCTACCTACCTTCTGTTGAAAGGGAATATATCTCCTGAAAAATCTAATCTGCTTTCCCACCAACAGTGCAAGAGTGTTCCCTGGAAGCAACCTAGATGTCCATCAGCAGATGAATGGATAAGAAAGCTGTGGTACATATACACAATGGAGTATTACTCAGCCATTAAAAAGAATACATTTGAATCAGTTCTAATGAGGTGGATGAAACTGGAGCCTATTATACAGAGTGAAGTAAGCCAGAAGGAAAAACATAAATACAGTATACTAACGCATATATATGGAATTTAGAAAGATGGTAACGATAACCCTGTATACGAGACAGCAAAAGAGACACTGATGTATAGAACAGTCTTATGAACTCTGTG
>NW_011495038.1:2811287-2811871 GCF_000754665.1 Bison bison bison | reverse complement strand
ATGGGGAGGGGGGAGGGAGGAGGGTTCAGGATGGGGAGCACGTGTATACCTGAAATTAAAAAAATAAATAAATAAATAAAAAATTTAAAAAATTAAAAAGAAAAAGAAAAAAAAATCTAATCTGCTAAACACTCTAGACTCCTTTAGTTTTCTGGAAGACTTTGTATAAAATTGATAGTATATATTTCTTTTTTTTAATTTACTTGTTTTTAAATTGAAGGCTAATTGCTTTACAAAATGTTATTGTTTTCTGTCAAACCTCAACATGGAAACTTACATTACCATATGTAAAATATATAGCCAAAGGGAATTTGCTGTATGTGTAAGGAAACTTCAACAGGGGCTCTGTATCTACCTAGTGGGGTAGGATGAGGTGGGAGATGGGAGGGAGGTTCAAAAGGGAAGGGATATATGTATCAGTTCAGTTCAGTCACTCAGTCGTGTCGGATTCCTTGTGACCTCATGATTCACAGCACGCTAGGGCTCCCTGTCCATCACCAACTCCCGGAGTTCACCCAAACTCATGTGCATTGAGTCGGTGATGCCATCCAGCCATCTCATCCTCTGTCGTCCCCTTCTCCTCC
>NW_011495038.1:2784048-2811187 GCF_000754665.1 Bison bison bison | reverse complement strand
CCAGCGTCAGGGTCTTTTACAATGAGCCAACTCTTCGCATGAGGTAGCCAAAGTATTGGAGTTTCAGCCTCAGCATCAGTCCTTTCAAAGAACACCAGGACTGGTATACTTTAGGAACGACTGGTTGGATCTCCTTGCAGTCCAAGGGACGCTCAAGAGTCTTCTCCAACACCACAGTTCAAAAGCATCAATTCTTTGCTGCTCGGCTTTCTTCACAGTCCAACTCTCACATCCACACATGACCACTGGAAAACCATAGCCTTGACTAGACGGACCTTTATTGCAAAAGTAATGTCTCTGCTTTTTAATATGCTATCTAGGTTGCTCATAACTTTCCTTCCAAGGAGTAAGCATCTTTTAATTTCATGGCTGCAATCACCATCTGCAGTGATTTTGGAGCCCCCCAAAATAAAGTCTGACACTGTTTCCCAATCTATTTCCAATGAAGTGATGGGACCAGATGCCATGATCTTCGTTTTATGAATGTTGAGCTTTAAGCCAACTTTTTCACTCTCCACTTTCACTTTCATCAAGAGGCTTTTTAGTTCCTCTTCACTTTCTGCCATAAGGGTAGTGTCATCTGCATATCTGAGGTTACTGATATTTCTCCTGGCAATGTTGATTCCAGCTTGTGCTTCTTCCAGCCCAGCGTTCCTCATGATGTACTCTGCATAGAAGTTAAATAAACAGGGTAACAATATACAGCCTTGACATACTCCTTTTCCTATTTGGAGCAACTCTGTTGTTCCCTGTCCAGTTCTAACTGTTGCTTCCTGACCTCGGTATAGGTTTCTCAAGAGGCATGTCAGGTGGTCTGGTATTCCCATCTCTTTCAGAATTTTCCACAGTTTATTGTGATCCACACAGTCAAAGACTTTGGCATAGTCAATAAAGCAGAAATACATGTTTTTCTGGAACTCTCTTGCTTTTTCCATGATCCAGCCGATGTTGGCAATTTGTTTTATTTTTTTTTAATTTTATTTTATTTTTAAGCTTTACATAATTGTATTAGTTTTGCCAAATATCAAAATGAATCCATCACAGGTATACATGTGTTCCCCATCCTGAACCCTCCTCCCTCCTCCCTCCCCATACCATCCCTCTGGGTCGTCCCAGTGCACTAGCCCCAAGCATCCAGTATCGTGCATTGAACCTGGACTGGCATCTCGTTTCATACATGATATTTTACATGTTTCAATGCCATTCTCCCAAATCTTCCCGATGTTGGCAATTTGATCTCTGGTTCCTCTGTCTTTTCTAAAACGAGCTTGAACATCTGGCAGTTCATAGTTCACATATTGCTGAAGCCTGGCTTGGAGAATTTTGAGCATTACTTTACTAGCATGTGAGATGAGGGCAATTGTGCAGTAGTTTGAGCATTCCATGGCATTGCCTTTCTTTGGGATTGGAATGAAAACTGACCTTTTCCAGTCCTGTGGCCACTGCTGAGTTTTCCAAATTTGCTGGCATATTGAGTGCAGCACTTTCATACCATCATCTTTCAGGATTTGAAATAGCTCAACTGGAATTCCATCACTTCCACTAGCTTTGTTCATAGTGATGCTTTCTAAGGCCCACTTGACTTCACATTCCAGGATGTCTGGCTCTAGGTGAGTGATCACACCATCGTGATTATCTTGGTCACGAAGATCTTTTTTGTACAGTTCTTCTGTGTATTCTTGGCACTTCTTCTTAATATATTCTGCTTCTGTTAGGTACATACCATTTCTGTCCTTTACTGAGCCCATCTTTGCATGAAATGTTCTCTTGGTATCTCTAATTTTCTTGAAGAGATCTCTAGTCTTTCCCATTCTGTTGTTTTCCTCTATTTCTTTGCATTGATCACTGAGGAAGGCTTTCTTATCTCTTCTTGCTATTCTTTGGAACTCTGCATTCAGATGCTTATATCTTTCCTTTTCTCCTTTGCTTTTCACTTCTCTTATTTTCACAGCTATTTGTAAGGCCTCCCCAGACAGCCATTTTGCTTTTTCACATTTCTTTTCCATGGGGATGGTCTTGATCCCTATCCCCTGTACAATGTCACGAACCTCCATCCATAGTTCATCAGGCACTCTATCTATCAGGTCCAGTCCCTTAAATCTATTTCGCACTTCCATTGTATAATCATCAGGGATTTGATTTAGGTCATACCTGAATGGTCTAGTGGTTTTCCCTACTTTGTTCAATTTAAGTCTGAATTTGGCAATAAGGAGATCATGATCTGAGCCACAGTCAGCTCCTGGTCTTGTTTCTGCTGACTGTATAGAGCTTGTCCATCTTTAGCTGCAAAGAATATAATCAATCTGATTTCGGTGTTGACCATCTGGTGATGTCCATGTGTAGAGTCTTCTCTTGTGTTGTTGGAAGAAGGTGTTTGCTATGACCAGTACGTTCTCCTGGCAAAACTCTATTAGCCTTTGCCCTTCTTCATTGTATATTCCAAGGCCAAATTTGCCTATTACTCCAGGTGTTTCTTGACTTCCTACTTTTGCATTCCAGTCCCCTATAATGAAAAGGACATCTATTTTGGGTGTTAGTTCTAAAAGGTCTTGTAGGTCTTCATAGAACTGTTCAACTTCAGCTTCTTCAGCGTTACTTGGCACATAGGCTTGGATCACCGTGATATTGAATGATTTGTCTTGGAAACAAACAGAGATCATTCTGTCGTTTTTGAAATTGCATCCAAGTACTGCATTTCAGACTCTTCTGTTGACCATGATGGCTACTCCTTTCTTCTAAGGGATTCCTGCCCACAGTAGCAAATATAATGGTCATCTGAGTTAAATTCACACTTTCCAGTCCATTTTAGTTTGCTCACTCCTAGAATGTTGACGTTCAAGGTCAGAAGAGCGACCTCATCCAAAGTAAGGAGCAGCAGCTGTGCTTTGCTGGAGCAGCCATGAAGACAGACCCCATGTCCAAGGTAAGAGAAACTCTAGTGAGATGGTAGGTGTTGCAAGAGGGCATCACAGGGCAGAACAACTGAAACCATAATCACAGGAAACTAGCCAATCTTATCACGCAGATCACAGCCTGTCTAACTCAATGAAACTAAGCCATGCCATGTGGGGCCACCCAAGATGGACAGGTCATGGTGGAGAGGTCTGACAGAATGTGGTCCACTGGAGAAGGGAATGGCAAGCCTCTTCAGTATTCTTGCCTTCAGAACCCCATGAACAGTATGAAAAGGCAAAATGATAGGATACTGAAAGAGGAACTCCCCAGGTCGTTAGATGCCCAATATGCTACAGGAGATCAGTGGAGAAATAACTCCAGAAAGAATGATGGTATGGAACCAAAGTAAAAACAATACCCAGTTGTGAATGTGACTGGTGATAGAAGCAAGGTCCAATGCTGTAAAGAGCAATTTTGCAAAGGAACCTAGAATGTTAGGTCCGTGAATCAAGGCAAATTGGAAGTGGTCAAAAAGAGATGGCAAGAGTGAACGTCAACATTCCAGGATATACGTATCAGTTCAGTTCAGTTCAATTCAGTCACTCAGTCGTGTCCGACTCTTTGTGACCCCATGAATCGCAGCATGCCAGGCCTCCCTGTCCATCAGCAACTCCTGGAGTTCATTCAGACTCATGTCCATCGAGTCAGTGATGCCATCCAGCCATCTCATCCTCTGTTGTCCCCTTCTCCTCCTGCCCCCAATCCCTCCCAGCATCAGAGTCTTTTCCAATGAGTCAACTCTTCGCATGAGGTGGCCAAAGTATTGGAGTTTCAGCTTCAGCATCATTCCTTCCAGAGAAATCCCAGGGCTGATCTTCAGAATGGACTGGTTGGATCTCCTTGCAGTCCAAGAGACTCTCAAGAGTTTTCTCCAACACCACAGTTCAAAAGCATCAATTCTTCAGCGCTCAGCTTTCTTCACAGTCCAACTCTCACATCCATACATGACCACTGGAAAAACCACAGCCTTGACTAGATGGACCTTTGTTGGCAAAGTAATGCCTATGGCTAATTCATGTTGAAGTTTGATAGTATACATTTCTAGTGAAGTCATCTGGACTTATTACATATTGCTTTTGTTGTATGCAAATGAGGAGGCAAGATCTTAAAATACAAATGCAAATTCTATACTAGATATATGTCTCCTCGGATTATCTATTTCACCTTATGGCGATTTGATACTTCTGTCTTTCAAGAAATTGTTTTCATTTCAACTAAGTTGCTACATTTGTTGACATAAAGCCTTTAACCATATTTTCTCATTATTCTTTTAATACACATGTATAGTGTGTCACCACTCTCATTCTTTGTATTGGTAACTTGTTCTTCACCCTCTTTTCTCTGATAAGTGTGGGTAGCATTTGTCAATTTCATTTATCTCTCAGAAGAATCAGCTTTTGCTTTCCTTCTTACTTTAGGTTTAATTTGTTCTTTTCACTGTTTTCTTAAGGTGAAAGTGTGAACATTATTTTGAGATTCATCTTCTTTTCTAGTACAGTTAATACCTGCTATAAATTTTTCTCTAAATACTACTTAGCTGCATCACAAAAATTTTGAAGGCAGAGTTTTCACTTTCATTCAGTTCAAAATTCATCCTATTTTCCTGTTTGATTTCTTCTTTGATCCATATGTTATTTAACAATATGTTAATTAGTTTCCAAATTTTTAGGAATTGTCAAGATATCTTTCTCATATTGATTTATACTTTAATTTCCATGTAGTCAGAGAGCATATTCATTAAGACTTGAATTATTTTAAATTTATTGACAATTGTTATGTGGCCCAGAAAAGGATCTATCATAGTAAGTGTATCATGTGCACTTGAAAAAAATTTATATTATATTCTTGTTGATGCTCAGTATTCCTCATATTTTTCATGCCTTTTACTGATTTCCTATCCACTTGTTCTATGAAATATTGAGAAAGAGATGTTGAAATTATGTATGTGTATGCTTCTCCTTGCATTTCTATCAGTTTTTGTCTCATGTGTTTTAAAATTCTGTTGTTAGATATATAAGCATTTAGAATTATATGTCTTTTGATAATGGACTTCATTATTATAAAATTATTTTCATCACAAAATTTATTTTGTCTGTTATTATATAGATATTCCAGCATTTTTATTATTAAATTAATACAACTTTTTTCTTTTCTTTTACTTAAAAAATTTAACAAACTTTTTGTTAGCAGTTTTAGGTTTAAAATTGAGCTATGTTGCCTTGCAACATCCCCAGGAAGTTCTCAGTATAATGTAAAACCAACATCTGTATGGAGAGGAAGGGAAACACCAAAGAAAAAGGTAGACCACTACAGATTGGTAAGTGGCAAGTTTAATAAGCAACAAAACCTACTAATGGGGCTTGTCTTGAGTGGCTGCAAAATAAGTAGATGTCTATACCTATTGGCCAGAATCTTAAAAGTTCAAAAGCACACGAAAAGATGCTCAATGTCACTCATTGTTAGAGAAATGCAAATCAAAACAACAATGAGATATCACCTCACACCAGTGAGAATGACCACCATTAAAAAGTCTACAAATAATAAATTCTGGAGAAGGTGTGGAATAAAGGGAGCCCTCCTACACTGCTGGTGGAATGTAAATTGGTATAGCAACTACAGAGAACAGTATGCAGTTTCCTCTAAAAACTGAAATAGAGCTATCATATGATCCTGCAATCCCACCCCTAGGCATTTACCTGGAGAAAGCCATAATTTAAAAATATTCATGCACTCCAATGTTTATTGCAGCACTATTTATTATACAATAACCAGGACATGGAAACAACCTAAATGTTCATGGGTAGATGAATGGATAAAGAAGTTTGGATACATATATACAATGAAATATTACTCAACCATAAAAAATAATGCAATCTGCAAAAACGTGGATAGGCCTATAGATTATAATCTAAGTGAAGTGAGTCAGATGAAGAAAGACAAATATGATATCACTTATATGTAAAATCTAAAAAAAAAAATGATTTAAATAAATTTATTTACACAACAGAAATGGACCCATAGATATAAGAAGATTATGGCTACCAAAAGGGAAAGGAAGAGAGGGATAAATTAGGGGGTTGGGATTAAACATGTACACCCTACCATACATAAAATAGGCAATGAGACCAGGTGCTAGGATGGAAGGACAGAGATCCTGGAATCTTGGGAATTACAAAAGGCTCTGGGCAGCCTATTTCCATCTCAGGAAGGAGTCAGTAGAGCCGCTGTTAGATTACAAAGAGAGGAGGAGGCCAACCATCAGCTTGCAGATTCCATCTCCATGACACCCCTGACAGAGTAAAAGTGACACAGCGCCTATCAACCTACAGCTTCTTATCTGCCTTCTCCCATGAGAAAAGGCCTGTGATCTGAGCATTCATGCTGGACCTCTTGGGCCTGAGGGAAGCCCTAAAACACAACATGTAACCACAAAGGATTTGTGGAATTAATGAGTAGATTCACCACATCGGTGACCCTGCAACTAATAAGACCAAGTTGAGGAGCATTAGAAAACGTTCTTACTACATTAATACATGAAACAAGCAGAAAAATAAACACATTAACTCTAGTTTCTTTCTGGCCCATAGAATTAAAGGATAGTTCTTATTTTGTAGTAATCTATAAGGGAAAATAATCTGAAAAGGTTATATGTATATTATATAGCATATTAAAAAGCAGAGACATTACTTTGCCAACAAAGGTCCATCTAGTCAAGGCTACGGTTTTTCCAGTAGTCATGTATGGATGTGAGAGTTGGACTGTGAAGAAAGCTGAGTGCCAAAGAATTGATGCTTTTGAACTGTGGTGTTGGAGAAGACTCTTGAGAGTCTCTTGGACTGCAAGGAGATCCAAACAGTTCACTCTAAAGGAGATCAGTCCTGGGTGTTCTTTGGAAGGACTGATGCTAAAGCTGAAACTCCAATACTTTAGCCAACTCATGCCAAGAGCTGACTCATTGTAAAAGACTCTGATGCAGGGAGGGATTGGGGGCAGGAGGAAAAGGGGACAACAGAGGATGAGATGGCTGGATGACATCACTGACTCGATGGACGTGAGTTTGGGTGAACTTCAGGAGTTGGTGATGGACAGGGAGGCCTGGCGTGCTGCGATTCATGGGGTCACAAAGAGTCGGACATGACTGAATGACTGAACTGAACTGAATGATATTATATGCTGCTGCTGCTAAGTCACTTCAGTCGTGTCCGACTCTGTGCGACCCCATAGATGGCAGCCCACCAGGCTCCCCCGTCCCTGGGATTCTCCAGGCAAGAACACTGGAGTGGGTTGCCATTTCCTTCTCCAATGCATGAAAGTGAAAAAATAAAATGAAGTCGCTCAGTCGTGTCAGATTCCTAGCAACGCCATGGACTGCAGCCTACCAGGCCACTCCGTTCATGGGATTTGCCAGGCAAGAGTACTGGAGCGGGTTGCCATTGCCTTCTCCTGATATTATATATATATATATATCAAGCTGAATAACATTACTGTACACCTGTACATCTGAAACTAGCACATTGTAAATCAACTATGTTTCAATCTAAATAAATGCAAAAAAAATTATATAGAGATTTTAAATGGGTTCTGTCATGTATCCAGTCAAAGAGACCTCAATATCACACTTCTGTTTCAAGTCTGTATCCTTGGAACTGCTTCTGGGAGTGGGGGAAGCCCATAGAACACAATTCCAAGAACAGGAAAGAGTAGAGATCTTCCAATTACTTGGGTTCAGCTCAAAGATCAACCAAAGGTGATGTATTTTTGGTGACCTCTTCCAACCAACGGAAAGTATATCTTCTGCCTCTGCTACTTACACTCTCCCGTATATTAACACCATGCCTTAGTGTGATACATTCACTACAATTGGTGATTCATTATCAGTATCTTATTAACTAAAGCCCATAGTTAATTTTAGGGCCACATTAGTGTTCAGTTCAGTTCAGTCTCTTAGTCGTCTCCAACTCTTTGTGACCCCATGGACCCCAGGCTTCTCTCTCCATCAATAACTCCTGGAGTTTGCTCAAACTCATGTCCATCGAGTCAGTGATGCCATCCAACCATATCACCCTCTGTTGTCCCCTTTTCCTCCCACCTTCAATGTTTCCCAGCATCAGAATCTTTTCAAATGAGTCATTTTTTCCTTCAGGTGGCCAAAGTATTGGAGCTTCAGCTTCAGCATCAGTCCTTCCAATGAATATTCAAGACTGGTTTCATTTGGGATGGAATAGTTTGATCTCCTTGTGCTCCAAGGGACTCTCAAGAGTCTTCCCCAAAACCACAGTTCAAAAGCACCGATTCTTCAGGGCTCAGTTTTATTTACAGTCCAACTCTCACATCCATATGTGAATACTGGAAAAACCATAGTTTTGACTAGACGGACCTTTGGTGGCAAAGTAAAGTCTCTGCTTTTTAATATAGTGTCTGGGTTTGTCATAGCTTTTCTTCTAAGGAGCAAGCATCTTTTAATTTCATTGCTGCAGTAACCATCTGCAGTGATTTTACAGCTCCCCAAAATAAAATCTGTCACGGTTTTGATTGTTTCCTCATCTATTTGCCATACAATGAGGGACCGGATGCCATGATCGTTTTTGAATGTTGAGTTTTAAGCCAATTTTTTCACTCTCCTCTTTCACTTTTATCAAGAGGCTCTTCAGTTCTTATTCACTTTCTGCCACAGTGTGGTGTCATCTGCCTATCTGAGGTCATTGATGTTTCTCCCAGCAATCTTGATTCTAGCTTGTGCTTAATCCAACCGAGCATTTCACATGATGTACTCTGCATACAAGTTAAATAAGCAGGGTGACAATATGCAACCTTGATGTACTCCTTTCCCAACGTGGAACCAGTCTGTTGTTCCATGTCCAGTTCTAACTTGGACATACAAGTTGCATACAAGTTTCATAGGAGGCTGGTAAGGTGCCTCCCATCTCTTACAGAATTTTCCACAGTTTGTTGTGATCTACATACTCAAAAGCTTTAAACCAAACCAAAAGGGGGTTTGCTTTAGTCGCTAAGTCTTGCCTGACTCTTGCGACCCCATGGACTGTACCCTGCCAGTCACCTCTGTCCATGGGATTCTCTAGGCAAGAATACTGGAGTGGATTGTTATTTCTTTCTCCAGGGGATCTTCCCAACATAGGGATTGAACGCAGTTCTCCTGCATTGCAGGTCAAAGGCTTTAGCTTAGTCAATAAAGCAGAAGTAGATGTTTTTCTGAAACTCTCTTGCTTTTACTATAATCCAAAATTATGTACATTAGAATTCAACACTCTTTTAGTTGAACAGTTCTATGGATTTTTGTAAATTTATAATGTATTCTGTACGCCACTAGAGACATACAAGACACTTTTTGCCATAATACTCTTTGTCCATGTATTTATATTTTCCTCTTTATTCTTTTACTTTCAACCAATTTAAGTTTACATTTAACATATTTTTTGGAAAGAAATATAGTTGAATCTTTTCTTTTAAAATTCACTTGGCATTTTATACTCTTTTATTTAAGAGCTTAACATGAGTCTTTTTTCACCTTTGTTTCTAGCCGACATGCTCACTTAATTCATTACTTTAGCTTAATGAATATATAATATAATAATAACTGTTATAATAACTGTTATAATTTCTTTACCTATTAGATCTATCATCTGTGTTATTACTGTATCAGTTGTCATTGATTGATTTTTTCCCCTCATGATAGGTTTTTTTTCCACTTATTTTCATGGTTAGTAATTTTTTATTGGAAATGAGACTGTGAATGTTACTTTGTTAAGTGCTGAACATTTTTGTAATTACATTTTTTAGACATATTTAAATTGCCTGGAAACATTTTGAGTTTCTTAGATCTTGCTTTTAAACTTTGTTTAAAAGTTTAAATCTGTGTTTAGTCTAGGACCAATTTTTTTACTATTGAGGCAAAAACTATTTTACATATCTCACCTGAGTCTTGTGAATTATGAGACTTTTTCACTCCCATTAGTAAAAACAAAGCTAGCCCCCATCTTTAAATGGTTTCTCAACATGAGTGCACGAATCAGTTCTCAAGTATCTCTGGGCAATTCTCCCTTTGAGCTGATTTCTCTTTGGTTCTCTACTTTGAGCACTCCAACCATTTTGACTACTTTGGTTTCTTCTCAATTGGAGGAGACTACTGGCTTCTGCCTTAGTTTCTGCTCCTGGTACTATGGCTTGGAAACTCTCCAAGGTGTCATTGGGCAATTAAGAAGTCTTACTCATTACTTTCTCATCTCTTGGGACCATTGTTCTGTATTGTTCCATGTCTAATATCTTTATATTTGTTGTTTTATGTATTTTACCTGGACTTTTTGATGATATGAGTGGGAGTCTATTTGGGCACTATTAACTCCATCTCGGCTGGGAATAGAAACAATAAATATTTGTGTGTGTGTGTGTGTGTGTGTGTGTGTGTTTATTTTGTATAATAAAATGTTTCATTATTTAGAAATCTGCATAACTCTGAAATTAATGTTTTCACAATAACTAAAGCATGTTTCGAAATCATGCATAGGTAAAACACCCATTAAAATGATAAGACAGACCAATTTATTTTTATGCAGCAGAGTATGAAATATTAATTGATTTGGTTTCATATTCCACATCTAAATAAAAATATCCAAAATTATCTGAAAAGACTATTAAAATGTTTTTTCTCCAACTACATATACATGAGTGACTAGATTTTCTTGTTAACTGAAACAGTGTACAGCAATGGATGAATTGATGAAAGTGCAAAATGTTATTACAAAAGTGTAAAATACTGAACTTCTTACTGTTTTTGTTTTGGGAAACGGTTTATTTTCACTTCAAGTATGTTATTTGGTTAACATTAAGGAGTTTAGACTCATTTTAAATATATTAGTAAAAATACCTGATTTTTAGAGTTTCTTAGTTTTAGTCTTTTAAAATTGAAAAATAAAAACCATATGATTATCTCAATAGATGCAGAGAAAGCCTTTGACAAAATTCAACACCCATTTATGATAAAAACTCTCCAGAAAGCAGGAATAGAAGGAACATACCTCAACATAATAAAAGCTATATATGACAAACCACAGCAAACATTATCCTCAATGGTGAAAAATTGAAAGCATTTCCTCTAAAGTCAGGAACAAGACAAGGGTGCCCACTTTCACCATTACTATTCAACATAGTTTTGGAAGTTTTGGCCACAGCAATCAGAGCAGAAAAAGAAATAAAAGGAATCCAAATTGGAAAAGAAGAAGTAAAACTCTCACTATTTGCAGATGACGTGATCCTCTACATAGAAAACCCTAAAGACTCCACCAGAAAATTACTAGAACTAATCAATGACTATAGTAAAGTTGCAGGATATAACATCAACACACAGAAATCCCTTGCATTCCTATACACTAATAATGAGAAAACAGAAAGAGAAATTAAGGAAACAATTCCATTCACCATTGCAACGGAAAGAATAAAATACTTAGAAATATATCTACCTAAAGAAACTAAAGACCTATATATAGAAAACTATAAAACACTCGTGAAAGAAATCAAAGAAGACACTAATAGATGGAGAAATATACCATGTTCATGGATTGGAAGAATCAATATAGTGAAAATGAGTATACTACCCAAAGCAGTTTATAGATTCAATGCAATCCCTATCAAAATGGAGAATATAAAAATATATTATTAAAGTAAACAAGCTCTTTTAAATCCTAAGAAATTTTAAGAATAGAAATAGTCTTGAGATCTCAAAGTTTGAGAATCATTAATACTTTTTCCCTAAGTCTGGTAAAAGAGAAGTAGAAAGCTAATGGTTTGTTGGGCTATTTCCTCCTAAGAATCAGTTAGGACACTATTTCCCGGTGCTCAGATGGTAAAGAATTCACCTACCAATGCAGGAGACCGGGGTTCTCTCTTTGGGTCAAGAAGATCCCCTTGAGAATGCAATGGCTACTCAATCCAGTATTCTTGCCTGAAGAATTCCATGGACACAGTCGCCTGGCAGGCTACAGTACCTGGGGTCACAAAGAATCAGACACCACTAAACAACTTTCCCTTTTACTTCATGATTAGAATGGGCTGCGGAATCTAGTCATAGAGTTAATCATTCATTTCTATAGGCAAAGAAAGGCAATATTTAGTAATATGGCTTAAAAAAATAAGTCTAGCCAAGTACATTATTTGTTACCTTTGTATTGAAGTACACTTTGAGTCCAAGCATTTGGAAATCTTACAGGCTTATTTTGTGTTTCCTAAGAATGAGATCTATGGACAGAGGTTCCTGACATTGTACAGGAGGCAGTGATCAAGACGATCCCCAAGAAAAAGAAAAGGCAAAATGGTTGTCTGAGGAGGCATTACAAATATCTGAGAAAGAAGAGAGGTTAAAGACAAAAGAGAAAAGGAAAGATATACTCATTTGAACGCAGAGTACCGAAGAACAGCAAGGAGAGAAAAGAAAGCCTTCCTCAGTGATTAATGCAAAGAAATAGAGGAAAACAATAGAATGGGAAAGACTAGAGATCTCTTTAAGAAAATTGGAGATAACAAGGGAATATTTCATGCAAAGATGGGGACAATAAAGGACAGAAACGGTATGACCTAAAAGAAGCAGAAGATATTAAGAAGAGATGCCAAGAACACAAAGAAGACCTAGAGAAAAAAGATCTTCATGACCCAGATAACCACGATGACGTGATCACTCACCTGGATCCAGACATCCTGTAATATGAAGTCAAGTGGGCGTTAGGAAGCATCACTATCAACAAAGCTAATGGAGCTGATGGAATTCCAGTTAAGCTATTTCAAATCCTAAAAGATCATGATGTGAAAGTGCTGCACTCGATATACCAGCAAACGGAAAACTCAGCAGTGGCCACAGAACTGGAAAAGACCAGTTTTCATTCCAATCCCAAAGAAAGGCAATACCAAAGAATGTTCAAACTATTGAACAATTGCACTCATCTCACACGATAGAAAAGTAATGCTCAAAATCCTCCAAGCCAGGCTTCAGCAATATATGAACTGTGAATTTCCAGATATTCAAGCTGAATTTACAAAAGGGAGAGGAGTTCAGTTCAATTCAGTCGCTCAGTCGTGTCCGACTATTTGCGACCCCATGAATCCCAGCACGCCAGGCCTCCCTGTCCATCACCAACTCCCGGAGTTCACTCAAACTCATGTCCATCGAGTCGGTGATGCCATCCAGCCATCTCATGCTCTGTCATCCTCTTCTCCTGTCCCCAGTCCTCCCCAGCATCAGAGTCTTTTCCAATGAGTCAACTCTTCCCATGAGGTGGCCAAAGTATTGGAGTTTCAGCTTTAGCATCAGTCCTTCCAAAGAACATCCAGGACTGATCTGCTTTAGGATGGACTGGTTGGATCTCCTTGCAGTCCAAGGGACTCTCAAGAGTCTTCTCCAACACCAAAGTTCAAAAGCATCAATTCTTCGGCACTCAGCTTTCTTCACAGTCCAACTCTCACATCTATACATGACCACTGGAAAAACCATAGCCTTGACTAGATGGACCTTATTGGCAAAGTAATGTCTCTGCTTTTGAATATGCTATCTAGATTGGTCATAACTTTCCTTCCAAGGAGTAAGCATCTTTTAATTTCATGGCTGCAATCACCATCTTCTGCAATCACCGTGATTTTGGAGCCCCCAAAAATAAAGTCTGACACTGTTTCCACTGTTTCCCCATCTATTTCCCATGAAGTGATGGGACCAGATGCCATGATCTTGGTTTTCTGAATGTTGAGCAAGAGATCAAACTGCCAACATCCGTTGGCTCATCAAAAAATCAAGAGAGTTCCAGAAAAACCTCTACTTCTGCTTTATTGACTATACCAAAGCCTTTGACTCTGTGGATCACAACAAACTGGAAAATTCTGAAAGAGATGGGAATACAAGACCACCTGACCAGCCCCCTGAGAAATCTGTGCAGGTCACGAAGCAGCAGTTAGAACTGGACACGGAACAACAAACTTGTACCAAATTGGTCAAAGCTTTATATTATCACCCTGCTTATTTCACTTATATGTTTAGTACATCATGAGAAATGCCAGGCTAGTTGAAGCACAAGCTGGAATCAAGATTGTTGGGAGAAATATCAATAACCTCAGATATTCAGATGACACAATCTTTATGGCAGAAAGCAAAGAAGAACTAAAGAGCCTCTTGATGGAAGTGAAAGAGGAGACTGAAAAAGCTGCCTTAAAACTCAACATTTAGAAAACTAAGATCATGGCATCTGGTCTCATCACTTCATGGCAAATAGAAACAATGGAAACAGTGAGAGACTTTATTTTGGGGGCTCCAAAATCACTGCAGATGGTGACTGCAGCCATGAAATTAAAAGATGCTTGCTCTTGGAAGAAAAGTTATGACCAACCTAGACAGCATATTAAAAAGCAAAGACATTAATTTGCCACCAAAGCTCCATCTAGTTAAAGCTATAATTTTTCCAGTAGTCATGTATAGGTATGAGAGTTGGACCAGAAAGAAAGCTGAGCACCAAAGAATTGATGCTTTTGAACTGTGGTGTTGAAGAAGACTCTTGAGAGTCCCCTGGACTGCACAGAGATCAAACCAGTCCATCCTAAAGGAAATTAGTGCTGAATATTCATTGGAAGGACTGATGTTGAAGCTAAAACTGCAATACTTTGGCCACCTGGTGCAAAGAACTGATTCTTTGAAAAAGACCCTGCCGTGGGAAAGATTGAAGGCTGGAGGAGAAGTGAAGGACAGAGGATGGGATGGTTGGATGGCATAACCAACTCGATGGACATGAGTTTGAGTATGCTCCTGGAATTGATGATGGACAGGGAAGCCTAGTGTGCTGCAGTCCATGGTGTCGCAAAGAGTGGGACACGACTATTGAATATGTTCACATTCACTTCCACTTTACCTTTGTTCACCATAAATTAAACTATCACATACAGAAATAGTTTCTATTCCACAGATTCGAGAAGTATTTACTTAGTATCATTTAGGTTGTAGAAATGCCCAGGAGTGTTCCTGATTTCAGGGCATTCAAAATCTCAAAAACTTTCAGAAAATGACATAAAAGTAGCAAAATTGTACTATGCATGCTATTATGGTATAGAACAGCAGGAGGGTTTTAAATTTATAATATTCATTAAAATATGCAAGTAATAAGCTCCTGTTTGAAGCACAGTCTTTGGATACAACTACTATAACAAGATATTCTGTGTTTTTTTATGACTTTAAAGAGTAACACACAAAGAAAATATTGAAAATTGGCCTATTGGGAGTTGACCTCTTTTAGTTTTTAAGGTAAAAATCTAGGAAACATTCCCATTGTTCCAATTTAAATATTGCTCTCTTTTTTAATATATTTCCTAAAGTGATTTATTCCAAGTCAACAAGGATTTCTGAAATATTTAAGGAAAATAACTGAACTGAACTGAATCAGGAAGAAAAGCAAATGTACATGTCAGCACAGTTAAGACTGTGAACTTTGCATTTTATTGTTTTGTCAGTTTCTCTGGATGTAAAATAGAAAGAAATTCACTGTATTTTCAGAGCTTTCTTTGGTTCAAACAAATGATCTGTCCCTTACCTACTTCAGTCAGTCAGTCAGTCAGTTCAGTCGCTCAGTCGTGTCCAACTCTTTGCGACCCCATGAATCCCAGCACGCCAGGCCTCCCTGTCCATCACCAACTCCCGGAGTTCACTCAAAGTCATGTCCATTGAGTCGGTGATGCCATCCAGCCATCTCATCCTCTGTTGTCCCCTTCTCCTCCTACCCCCAATCCCTCCCAGCATCAGGGTCTTTTCCAATGAGTCAACTCTTCGCATGAGGTGGCCAAAGTATTGGAGTTCCAGCCTCAGCATCAGTGCTTCCAATGAACACCCAGGACTGATCTCCCTTAGAATGGACTTGGGTCTCCTTGCAGTCCAAGGAATTCTCAAGAGTCTTCTCCAACATCACAGTTCAAAAGCATCAATTCTTCGGTGCTCAGCTTTCTTCACAGTCCAACTCTCACATCCATACATGACTACTGGAAAAACCATAGCCTTGACTAGATGGACCTTTGTTGGCAAAGTAATGTCTCTGCTTTTGAATATACTATCTAGGTTGGTCATAACTTTCTTCCAGGATAAGCATCTTTAATTTCATGGCTGCAATCACCATCTGCAGTGATTTTGGAGCCCAGAAAAATAAATTCTGACACTGTTTCCACTGTTTCCCCATCTATCTCCCATGAAGTGATGGGACCAGATACCATGATCTTCATTTTCTGAATGTTGAGCTTTAAGCCAACTTTATCACCTCTTTCACTCTCATCAAGAGGCTTTTTAGTTCCTCTTCACTTTCTGCCATAAGGGTGGTGTCATCTGCATATCTGAGGTTATTGATATTTCTTCCAGCAATCTTGATTCCAGCTTGTGCTTCTTCCAGCCCAGAGTTTCTCATGATTTACTCTGCATATAAGTTAATAGGAAATAGCATACATCAACTAATTCCAGTGAGGAAATTAATGGTATAAAAAAAGTTCATATTTATTTTTTCATCTCTTCTCCTTGAAGATTTAAATGTGTTTCATCAAAGCCTCTGATGTGAGTGGCATTCAACTTTTGTAAAACTTTTATTTGTATATATTAGTGGTATAAGAAAAAGACTTTTAAAAGTATTCAATATTTTTGTATTAAAAAGGTGATATCAATTTCATTTGCTCTAGACATGTTTGTGATTTTAATGACTGTTTGGCTCAGGTGCTGAAGATATTACACTTTAATATCAGTTGAGAAACTAATATAATTCTTTAATATGGATTGAATGTTTTCAGTTGTCTATATTTAATACATATAGCCAAGTCACTGTCACTTAATAGCTTTGTTCTAAAATGACAATCTATATACACAGTCTCATGAAATACCACCTATACATTTATTAATCTTGTTCTAGTATAATGCCTCAGTGGTAAAGAATCCACCTGCCAATGCAGGAGATGCAGGTTCAATCCTTGGGTTGGGAAAAATCCCCCAGAAAAGGAAATGGCAACCTACTCCAGTATTCTTGCCTGGAAATTCCCATGGACAGAGGAGCCTGGTGGGCTACAATCCATGAGGTCACAAAGAGTCAGACACAACTTAGTGACTAAACCACCACCACCAGTATAATATTTTACATTTGTTTACTTCAATGTTAAAAAAATCATGGAATGGTGAGTCCTACAAATAAACAAAACTACACTTGAATTTTATTTTATATAAAGGTTTTAGCTCACATAAAAAGTGATTCTAAATTATGAAATGAGAAAAATATTCTAGGCCTCTAATTAAGAAGATAGGTGACCACAATTTATAGGGGTGTCTGGTCTAAAAATTTTTATCATAGAACTATAAAATACTAAATCAGAAGGATTTTTAGATAGAATGCTTTCCAAGTCTTGTGTTTCACAAATGAGATGAATAAGAGTCAGAAGAAGTAGGAGACTTATTCAGTAACATATAGGTAGTCTTCTGCAACTCTAGAATCTGATTTCTATGCAAATTTTTGTTTCTTAGTAAATTAATTAGGAAAGTCAAATTAGAAAAATACTGATTTCGCTATATTTTACTAAAAATAATAATAAATATAGGCAACATTTAGGGAAGTTTTCTTAAAACTGTTAATGAACATAGGGGGATGCAGTATAAAATTAGTCCTATGATCAAGGTAGTCTAATAGTCAGATGTTGTCCAAATTGAAAAGAAGTCTTTGCTAAAGCCAAATTAAAGTTATGTCATCACCTTAATATACTAAAATCAACCTTTTCTTCCTCATTGAGAGGTAACTTTAGTCAAAATTATTTAAATGATACATTGCATGCTGCCCTCAAGCACCTGATATCATTTTTGAAAAGACAGGAGATTAAATAAAGAGAGAACCAAGTGCACCATGAATGAAAGATTGTCCTTAGAGTCACTGAATGGAAGCTATTTTCCATACTTGTATTAAAAGTTGTCACTGAGACATTAATTCTACAGTGAGAATTAGTGTAATGGATTGGGAATAGAGTACTCATTTTCACCAGAAAAAAAGCTGAAAGACTCTCAAGGAAAACAACCATAGCAATTGGAGATGCCTTCAAGAACGGTCAGTGCTCTCACATGATTTTGTGTCAAATATAATGTGTGTGCTTGCTAAGCTACTTCAGTCATGTCTGACTCTGTGAGACCCTGTGGGCTATAGTCTGCCAGGCTCCTCTGTTCATGGGATTCTCCAGGCAAGAATACTGGAGTGGGTTGTCATTTCCTCCTCCAGGGGATCTTACCAAACCAGGTATTGAACTCATGTCTCATGCCACATGGGAATTCCCCAAATACTATGTATAACCTGCCAGATGGCACTAGTGGTAAAGAACCTGCCTGCCAATGCAGGTGTAAGTGATGACTATTCGATCCATGGGTGGGGAAGATCCCCTGGAGAAGGAAATGGCAACCCCCTCTAGTATTCTTGACTGGAGAATCCCATGGGGAGAGGAGCCTGGAGGTCTATAATCCATAGGATTGCACAAACTTGGACACAACTGAAGCAACTTAGCACACACACACATGCACACATAACCTATCAACTCTCAAGCTGTTATCTGTCACCCAAAAGTCTTCCCCAGAGAGTCAATTTAACTGTAGACTCAGTCTTTGCAATTAGATATCTAACATTACAAATTTGAAATGTCCCAACTGAACTCCCTATTTCATACCCTTCCACAAACTTCTCATTATATTTCCCATCACAGTGAATGTCAACTCTTTTCTTTCAGTTTCTCCAGTAAATGTTATCAGAGTCATCTTTGACTTTTCTCTTTTTCTTACATTCTACATCCAAATTATCAGAATAGTCTAACAATTCTTTTCAAGATTACTGAAGTAGGTATCCTGCCTTTGCAATCACATTCTCTAATCTATTTCTTTTTTCAGCAGAAAAATAATACATTTGAAAAGATTACTTAATCATGCCACTTCTCAAAAATCAACAAAGCCTTCCTATCTAACCAAAGATAAAATCCTTGTAATAGTTCAAGTAGTGACCCAGCCATTCTTGCACCTTCTTTGGCACAACACAAAGGAAACCCAAGCCCCATACCTCTCTGAATCACTCTCCACCATTTTCTTTAGCATATGCATTTTTTGTTGCTGTTATTTTTTATTCTTTGTAGATGGCATGAATATTCACATCTCAGTTTTTTGTACTTGCTTGTTCTTGTACATGGATTGTCTGAATTTCCTTGCTTTCTTGCATTCTCTGCTCATAAATCTCTTTGATATTAGGGCCATGGTCTATATATATATATATATATAATAGCAACAATAAGCACCTGACACTTTCTATCGCCCTAACATAATTTTATTTTTTCTACAACTTTCTATAATGTCTATTAGTCTTGTCTCTCCAACTAGATTATAGCTCCATAAAGACATGAATATATCTTCTATACCACATAAAATATAATGTTTTATATATTTCTAAGAGTGCCAGATAAGATACTAGACATTCACTTAAACCTTAATTTCAGGTGAGTCAAATAATTATAGTAATATATATATATAGTAGATTACATACTTACCAATAAATCTCTTCTTGAATCACAGCCTTGTCATGGCTAAGGGGCTTGCATTACTCAATTAAGCTATCAGCCATTCTGTGCAGGGTCACCCATTATGTACATACTAAAATAATAATAATTTAGAGATCAGGAATATTCCTTGGAGAAAATAATGGCTACCCACATGAGTATTCTTACCTGGAGGATTCTATGGACAGAAGAATCTAGTGGCCTAAAGTTCATTTCAGGTCAGTTCAGTTCATTCTAGCCACTCCGTCATGTCTGACTCTTTGCTAATCAGAGACTGCAGCACACCAGGCTTCCCTCTCCAGCAACAACATATGGAGCTTGCTCAAACTCATGTCCATCGAGTCAGTAATGACATCCAACTATTTCATCCTCAGTTCTCCCCTTCTCCTCCTGCTTTCAATCTTTCCCAGCATCAGGTTCTTTTGAAATGAGTCGGTTCTTCTCAGTAAGTGGCCAAAGTATTGGAGCTTCAGCATCAGCATCAGTCCTTCCAATGAATATTCAGGCCTGATTTCCTTTAGGATGACTGATTGGATCTCCATGCAGTCCAGGGGACTCTCAAGAGTATTCTCCAACACCATAGTTCAAAAGTATCAATTATTTGGCACTCAGTTTTCTTTACCGTCCAACTCTTGCATCCATACATGACTACAAGAAAAATCATATTTTTGACTAGACGGACTCTTGGTGGCAAAGTAATGTCTCTGCTTTTTAACATGTTGTCTAGGTTGGTCATAGCATTTCTTCCAAGAAGCGAGTGTCTTTTGATATCATGGCTGCCTTCACCATCTACAGTGATTTTGCAGCCCAAAAAAATGAAGTCTGTCACTGTTTCGATTGTTTCTCAGTCTATTTGCCATGAAGTGATGGGACAGGATACCATAATCTTCGTTTTTTGAATGTTGAGTTTTAAGCCAGCTTTCTCACTCTCCTCTTTCATTTTCATCAAGAGACTCGTTAGTTCCTCTTTGCTTTCTGCCATAATGGTGGTGTTACTTGCATATCTGAGATTATTGATATTTTTTCCAACAATATTGATTCCACCTAGTGCTTCATAGAGCCCAGCATTTCTCCTGATGTACTCTGCATATAAGTTATATAAGCAGGGTGACAATATACAGCTTTGACATATTATATACAGCTTATATACATCAATATACAGCTTTTTCCAATTTGGAACCAGTCTGTTGTTCCATGTCCAATTCTAACTGTTGCTTGGTAACCTGCATACAGATTTCTCAGGAGGCAGGTAAGTTGGTCTGCTATTCACATTGCTTGAAGAATTTTCCACACTTTGTTGTGGTAGACGCAGTCAAAGGCTTTGGCATAGTCAGTAAAGCAGAAGTAGATATTTTTCTGGAACTCCCTTGCTTTTTCAATGATCCAACAGATCCTGGCAGTTCGATCTTTGGTTCCGCTGCCTTTTGTAAATCCATTTTGAACATCTGGAAGTTCACAACTCACACACTGTTGAAGCCAGGCTTAGAGAATTTTGAACATTACTTTGCTATCATGTAAGATGAGTGCAATTGTGCGGCTTGCACTCTTTGCCAAAGTTTGAACATTCTTTGGCATTGCCTTTCTTTGGGATTGGAATGAAAACTGACCTTTTCCAATCCTGTGGCCACTGCTGAGTTTTCCAAGTTTGCTGGTATATTGAGTGCAGCACTTGCACAGTATCATGTTTTAGGGTTTGAAATAGCTCAACTAGAATTCCATCACCTCCACTAACTTTGTTTGTAGTGATGCTTCTTCCTAAGTCCCACTTGACTTCATATTCCAGGATGTCTGGATTTAACGGGTGATTACACCATCATAATTATCTAGGTCATGAAAATCTTTTTTGTATAGTTCTGTGTGTTCTTGCCACCTTTTCTTAACATCTTCTGCTTCTGTTAGGTCCATACACTTTCTATCCTTTATTGTACTCATCTTTGCATGAAATATTCCCTTGGTATCTCTAATTTTCTTGAAGAGATCTCTAGTCTTTCCCATTCTATAGTTTTCCTCTTCTTCTTTGCATTAATCACTGAGGAAGGCTCTCTTATCACTCCTTGCTATTTGTTGTAACTCTGTATTCAAACGGGTATATCTTTCCTTTTCTCCTTTGCTTTAGCTTCTCTTCTTTCCTCAGCTATTTGTAAGGCCTCCTCAGATGACCATTTTGCCTTTTTCATTTCTTTTTTTAGATGCTCTTGATCACTGCCTCTTGTACAATGTTATGAACCTTCATCCGTAGTTCTTCAGGCACTCTATCAGATCTAATCCCTTGAAACTATTTGTCACCACCACTGTGCAATCATAAGGGATTTGATTTAGTCTATATCTGAATGGTCTAGTGGTTTTCCCTACTTTCTTCAATTTAAGCCTGAATTTGGCAATAAGGAGTTCATGATCTGAGGCACAGTCTTCTCCCAGTCTTGTTTATACTGACTGTATGGAGCTTCTCCATCTTTGACAGCAAAAATATAATCAATCTGACTTGGTATTGACCATTTGGTGATGTCCATGCATAGAATCATCTCTTGTGTTGTTTGCAGACAGCATTTGCTCTGACCAGTGGGTTCTCTTGGCAAAACTGTGTTAGCCTTCGCCCTGCTCCATCTTGTATTCCAATGCCAAACTTGCCTATTACCCCAGGTATCTCTTGATTTCCAACTTTTGCATTCCAGTCCCTAATGTTGAAAAGGACTTCTTTTGGGGTATTAGTTCTAGAAGGTCTTGAAGGTCTTCATAGCAGCATTCAATTTCAGCTTCTACAGTATTACTGGCTGGGGCATAGACTTGGATTACTGTGATATTGAATGGTTTGCCTTGGAAACAGAGATCATTCTGTCAGTTTTTGAGATTGCATCCAAGTACTGCATTTTGGACTCTTGTATTGACTTTGAGGGCTACTCCATTTCTTCTAAGGGTTTCTTTCCCACAGTAGTATATATAATGGCCATCTGAATTAAAGTAGCCCATTCCAGTCCATTTTAGTTTACTGATTCCTAAAGTGCTGATGCTCACTCTAGCCATATCCTGTTTGACCACTTCCAATTTACCTTGAGCCATGGGCCTAAGGTTCCAGGTTCCTGTGCAGTATTCTTCTTACAGCATTGGACTAGTGTTACTTCCATCACCAGTTACATCCACAACAGGGCATTGTTTTTGCTTTGGCTCTTGTCTCCTTTTTCTTTCTCAAGTTATTTCTCCATTCTTCTTCAGTAGCACATTGGACACCGACCGAACAGAGGAGTTCATCTTTCAGTATATCTTTTTGCCTTTTCATACTGCTAATGGGGTTCTCAAGAATACTACAGCAGTTTGCCATTCCCTTCTCCAGTGGATCCCGTTTTGTCAGAATCCTCCACTATGACTCATCTATCTTGGGTGGCTCTACATGGCATGTCTCATAGTTTCATTGAGTTAGACAAGGCTGTGTTCTATTTGATCAATTTGATTAATTTTCTATGACTATGGTTTTCATTCTGTCTGCCCTTTGATGGATAGGGATGAGGCTTATGGAAGCTTCCTGATGGGAGAGACTGGCTGTGGGGGAAACCAGATGTTGTTCTGATGGGCAGGGCCACGTTCAGTAAATCTTTAACCCTAATTTCTGTTTATGGACAGGGCTGTGTTCCCTCCCTGTTGTTGACCTGAGACCAAACTATGGTAGAGGTAATGACAATACTGGCCACCTCCTTCAAAAGGTCCCATGCATACACTGCCACACTCAGTGCCCCTGACCCTGCAGTAAGCCATTGCTGACCCACGCCTCTGCTGGAGACTCCGGGACACTCACAGGCAAGCCTGGGTCAGTCTCTTGTGGGGTCACTGCTCCTTTCTCCTGTGTCATGATGTGTACAAAATTTTGTTTGTGCCTTCCAAGAGTCTGTTTCTCCAGTCTTGTGCAAGTTATATAATCAAATCCCACTAGCCTCCAATGTCAAATTCCCAGGGAAGTCTCAGTCCCTTTCCCAGATTCCCATGTTGGGAAATTTGTTGTGGGTCCTAGAACTTTCTTAACAATGTGAGAATATATTTGGTATAATTGTTCTGCAGTTTGTGGGTCATCTGTTTGGTGGCTCTATGGTGGGGTTAATGGTGATCTCCTCCACGAGGGCTTATGCCACAGGCTGTGTGACCCAGGTATGGTGCACCCAGAGCCCCTGCCCTTGTGGCAGGCCACTGCTGACTCCTACCCTGCAGGAGACACTCAAACACTCAAAGCAGGTGTGGCTCAGTCTCTGTGGAGTATCTGGGTCATGGTGTGCACAAGATTTTGTTTGAGCCCTCCAAACATTTTTAGCAGATATGGGGTTTGATTCTAAATGCGATTTCACCCCTCCTACCATCTTGCTGGGTCTTCTCCTTTACCCTTATACATGGAGTATCTTTTTAGGTGGGGTCCAACATCCTCCTGTCAATGATTGTTCAGCAGTGAGCTGTAATTTTGGAGTTCTCACAGGAGAAAATGAGCTCACATCCTTCTACTCCATCATCTTGTGTGGGGTTGCAAAAAGTCAAATATGACTGAAAAACTAACACTTCACTTCACTCAGGTGGTTCATCAATAATGAGTCTGCCTGCCAAAGAAAGAAACACAGGAAATACGAGTTTGATCACTATGTCAGGAATTTGTCCTGAAAGAGGAAATGTTTACTCACTCCAGTATTCTTACCTGGAAAATCCCAAGAACAGAGGATCCTGGTGGGTTACAGTCCATGATGTTGCAAAGAGTCAGGCACGACTTAGCAAATGAACACATACATACCCATAAATTTTGAAAAATGTAATTTTCTTTAGTTAATCCCTCAAAATCCCAATTTTCTTATTGTCAAAATGCCTTGTACAAAATACTGAAGCTAAAATTAGTGAACTGAGGATTTGAACTCCAATTTCTTTGACTCCAAAGCCTAGGTTATCAACTACTATCAAAAGAGTGTGCCTCAAGTCTATGTTATTAAAGGAATACACATAGATTTTAGTAACAAAGGAAAGGAGGTATTACTGTATATTCAAGATTAGGAATACAAAATCTTGATTGTATATGCTAAAACCTTTGACTGTGTGGATCACAACAAACTGTGGAAAATTCTTAAAGAGATAAGAATACAAGACCACCTTACCTGCCTCCTGAGAAAGCTTTATGCAGGTCATAAGCAACAGTGAGAACCAGACATGAAACAACAGACTGGTTCAAAGTTGGAAAAGGAGTATGACAAGGATGTATATTGTCATCCTGCTGTTTATTTCACTTACACGCAGAGTACATCATGTGAAATGCCAGGCTGTATGAAGCTCAAGCTGTAATCAGATTTGTCAGGAAATATGGCAACAACCTCAGATATGCAGATGATACCACTCTAATGGCAGAAAGTGAAGAGGAACTAAAGGTGCTCTTAATGAGGTGAAAGAGGAAAGTGAAAAACCTGGCCTGAAACTCAACATTAAACAAACTAAGATCATGGCATCCAGTCCCAATACTTCATAGCAAATAGAAGGGGAAAAACTGGAAGCAGTGACACATTTTATTTTCTTGAGTTCCAAAATCACTGCGGAAGGTGATTACAGCAAAATTTTGAAAAATGCTTTCTTCTGTAAAGGAGAACTATGACAAACCTAGATAGCATATTAAAGGGTACATCATTTTGCCAACAAAGGCCTGTATAGTCAAACTATCATTTTTCCATTAGTCATGTACAGATGTGAGATTTGGACCATAAAGAAGGCTGTTGTTGTTCACTCATTAACTTGTGTCTCTTTATGACTCCATGAACTTCAGCACACCAGGATTCCCTGTCCTTCACTGTTTCCTGCAATTTGCTCAAACTCATGTCCATAGAGTTGGTGATACCACCCAACCATCTCATCCTCAATCACTCCCTTCTTCTCTTGTCCTCAACCTTTCCCAACATTAGGGACTTTTCCAGTGAGTCAGCCCTTTACATCAGATGGCCAATATAATTCTATACAAGGGACTCTCAAGGGTAGTCTTTAGCCCCACTGTCTAAATATCAATTCTTTGGTTCTAAGCCTTCTTTAGGGTTCAGCAAAAACTGATGTCTCTGCTTTTTAATACACTCCCTAGGTTTTTCAAAGCTATTCTTCCAAAGAGCAAGCATCTTTTAATTACATGGCTGTAGCCACTCACCATCCTAAGTGATTTTGGAGCCCAAGAAAATGAAATTTGACACTGTTTCTACATTTCCCCCATCTATTTGCCACAAAGTGATAGGACCAGATGCCATGATCTTCATTTTTTGAATGTTGAGTTTAAAGGCAGTGTTTTCATTTTTCTCTTTCACCTTCATCAAGAGGCTCTTTAGTTCCTCTTCACTTTCTGCCATTAAAGTGGTATCATCTGCATATTTGAGGTTATTGCTATTTCTCTCAGCAAGTTTGACTTCAGCTTGTGCTTCATCCAGCCCGGCATTTCACATGATGTACTCTGCATATAATAAGCACGGTGATACAGCCTCGATGAACTCCTTTCCCAATTTTGAACCAGTCCATGGTTCTGTGTCCAGTTTTAACTACTGCCTCTTGTCCTGCATACAGATTTCTCAGAAGGCAGATAATATGGTATGGTTTTCCCAACTCACTAAAAATATTCCACAGTTTTTTGTGATCCATACATTCAAATGGCAACCCACTCCAATATTCTTGCCTGGAGAATCCCATGGACGGAGGAGCTTGGTGGGCTATAGTCCACGGGTCGCAAAGAGTTGGACACAACTGAGCGACTTCACACATTCAGAGGTTTTTCATAGTCAATGAAGCAGAAGTAGATTTTTTTTTTAATTCCCTTGAATTTTCTATGATTCAGCATATGTTGGCAATTTGGTCTCTTGTTCCTCTGCCTTTTCTAAATCCAGCTTGTACATCAGGAAGTCCTCAGTTCACATACTCCTGAAGTCTAGATTAAAAGATTTTGAGCATAATCTTCCTGGCATATGAAACGAGTGTAATTGTGTGGTAATTTGAACTTTCTCTGGCATTGCTTTTCTTTGGGATTGGAAAGATAATTGAGCTCTCACAGTCTTGTGGTCACTGCTGAGTTTTCCAAATTTGCTGGCATAATGAGTGTAGCACTATAACAACATCATCGTTTAAAAGAAGACTGAATGCCAGAGAATTAATGCTTTTGTTTTTCTTTTTTTTATTTTACTTTATTTTTTAATATAAATTTATTTATTTGAATTGGAGGTTAATTACTTTACAATATTGTATTGGTTCTGCCATACATCAACATGAATCCACCACAGGTATACACGTGTTCCCCATCCTGAACCCCCCTCCCTCCTCCCTCCTCGTACCATCCCTCTGGATCGTCCCAGTGCACCAGCCCCAAGCAAACAGTATCATGCATTGAACTTGGACTGATGATTCGTTTCATTATACATGTTTCAATGCCATTCTCCCAAGTCATCCCACCTTCTCCCTCTCCCACAGAGTCCAAAAGACTATTCTATACATCTGTGTCTCTTTTCCTGTCTCGCATACAAGGTTATCATTACCATCTTTCTAAATTCCATATATGTGCATTAGTATACTCTATTGGTGTTTTTCTTTCTGGCTTACTTCACTCTGTATAATAGGCTCCAGTTTTATCCACCTCATTAGA
>NW_011495038.1:2783718-2783948 GCF_000754665.1 Bison bison bison | reverse complement strand
ACTGGTCAACCACTTGTAAAAGAATGAAACTAGAACACTTTCTAACACCATACACAAAAATAAACTCAAAATGGATTAAAGATCTAAATGTAAGATGAGAAACTATAAAATTCCTAGAGGAGAACATAGGCAAAACACTCTCCAACATACATCACAGCAGGATCCTCTATGACCCACCTCCCAGAATATTGGAAATAAAAGCAAAAATAAACAAATGGGACCTAATTAAA
>NW_011495038.1:2780444-2783618 GCF_000754665.1 Bison bison bison | reverse complement strand
AAAAGGCAGCCTTCAGAATGGGAGAAAATAATAGCAAATGAAGCAACTGACAACTAATCTCAAAAATATACAAGCAACTCCTGCAGCTCAATTCCAGAAAAATAAACGACCCAATCAAAAAATGGGCCAAGGAACTAAATAGACATTTCTCCAAAGAAGACATACAGATGGCTAACAAACACATGGAAAAATGCTCAACATCACTCATTATCAGAGAAATGTAAATCAAAACCACAATGAGGTACCATTTCACACCAGTCAGAATGGCTGTGATCCAAAAGTTTACAAGCAATAAATGCTGGAGAGGGTGTAGAAAAAAGGGAGCCCTGTTACACTGTTGGTGGGAATGCAAACTAGTACAGCCACTATGGAGAACAGTGCAGAGATTCCTTAAAAAACTGGAAATAGAACTGCCTTATGACCCAGCAATCCCACTGCTGGGCATACACACTGAGGGAACCAGAATTGAAAGAGACAGTATACCCCAATGCTCATCACAGCACTGTTTATAATAGCCAGGACAGGGAAGCAACCTAGATGTCCATCAGCAGATGAGTGGAGAAGAAAGCTGTGGTACATATACACAATGGAGTATTACTCAGCCATTAAAAAGAATTAATGCTTTTGACTTGTGGTGCTGAAGACTCTTGAGTGTCCTTGAACAGTAGGGATCAAACCAGTCAATCCAAAAGGAAATAAACCCTGAATATTCATTGTAAGTACTGGTGCTGAAGCTGAAGCTCCAGTACTTTGACCACCTGATGCAAAGGGCCAACTCATTGGAGAAGATCCTGATACTGGGAAAGATTGAGGATGAGATGGTTAGATAACATCACTGACTCAATGGACATGAATTTGAGAAAACTCCCTGAGATCCTGGGGGACAAAGGAACCTGGCCTGCTACAGTCCATGGGCTTCAAAAGAGTTGGACATGACTTCAACTGAATAACGAAACAACTGTTAAGTTATTTGTGTTTATCTAATATCAAATTTAACCGAAAATCACTAAATTGGTAAATCAGCAACTCCAACTATACTTCTTCCAGTGCTGAAAACAGTAACTACATAAAGTAAGAACTTAGTAAATATTTGCTTAACAAATACAAAAATGTATTATGTGGCCAGCAAAGGTTGAGCAACATTAAAGCATTCTTGGGAGAAATTAATGTGTATCCCTAGGAGCTAAACAGAGCACATACATCTAAGAATCTGATGTCTCTATCTTAGAGAAATCTAAGGCAATCCGAGTTGAAATAAATAGAATCTACATTATGAAAAAAGAAAGATTAGTAGTCAGATAAGTAACACTCTCTCTTCCATCTCTGTCAGAGCAAGGGTGCCAGAAATTTCTCAGAAGAAACTGTCTGGTTCATTCAATCTTGAAGGAACCTTAGCCAGAAAGGTTGTGTATTATGATAAAAGGACCACATCAATAAGTTTACCAGCTGGCAGATAAGGAAGGAATATAAGAGGCAGTCATAGCAAAGCATTTGTCAGAAAAATATCAGCCAAAGCAAGAAGCTTGAAATTCACATGTTCCTCATGAAAGAGCCAGTATTTTAAGTTTGGCCATGACAATAGACAGTTATAGCTGGATTATAACCATATGAATCATTTAAATATTACCTCTCTTTATCTAATCTTTCTTGACTCTATGTCATAATCAGAGGTTGTTATTCAGCTGCTAAGTCATGTCCAATTCTTTGTGATCCAACCACAAGGACTGCAGCATGTCAGGATTCCTTCCCTGTCTTTCACCATCTCCTGGAGCTTGCTCAAACTCATGTCCATTGAGTTGGTGATGCCGTCCAACCATCTCATCCTCATGCTCTGTCACCTCCTTCTCAGGAAACAAATCAGGGAGTATATCAAGGAAGATGTAAAGAAGAAATACACCCTCACTTCAATGTTATAAGTTCCTAGTCTGCAAATCAAAATAAAGCTTAAAGGAGAAAAATCACTTTGATTTGAACATAAGAATGATTTTTTTTAAATATAATTTTACCACTGCACATGTGAAATGTCATCATAATCTACTAATTCAAACAGATTATTATATAATAATATCAAATGAGACATTAAAACTGAGGGACTAAAACATGAAAACGTGAAAGTTTTATTTTATGGATGAATAATTGAGAATATGGTTGTAGAAAAAGTTAAAGATCTTCTTTGTATTCCACTGAGTTTGAAACAGTCACTATTAATAACTTTGGCAATGATGTGGAAGAGTGAGAGGAAAGTGAAAAACAGGATAATAAATATTGAAAAATAAATGAAAAAGAACTTGAACATATTTGTTCAAAGAAGCTTAACTGTAATTCAAACACAGTACACTCTAATCAAAGTACAAGATGCACAAAACACCACATTAGCATTTAGGAAGTTTAAATATAATTATAATACAGATAAACTGTTCTCACAGGGCAGTTAAAATGACATAAAGTATAATTATAGATTAAGGAAACAATAGATGATATGTTATAAAGATATACATAGTTAATTAATAGATTACTTGTACAGACCATGAGTAGTTTTGAAGAGGAGAATATAAATTAGGCCATGGTAGATAAGGAATATTATGAGTATGTGAGATTTTAACTGTATAATTAGTAATAAAATTATTTTAATAGATGGCATAAAGAGGAATAACATCTCAAGTACTGTAGCGTAATATTGTAAATCAACTATTAAATTGTTAAATCTCAATTAAAAATAAAGAGAAAAAGGATAAAGTAGAAGATGTCATTAAGGACAATGCGATCTCTTTACAGCAGATCAACGAATTAGTCTGAAAAACTGTCCCACTTCAAAAAATAAATAAGAAAAATAAAACTAAATGATGAATAAGTTACCAAAAATATGTTTAAGTACATGATGAAATCTTTCAGAAAATCAGGGAACTCAAAGAAGGCCAAAAATTTTAACCACCATGAGCCTAAATTTATAAATATATACTACATCTTCTTTATCTATTCATCAGTTCATAGACATGTGTTGCTTTCAAATCTTATTCATCATAAATAATGTTGTTGCAAACATTGGGTGTATATATCTTTTTGAATTACTGTGTTCAATTTTTTCTGAATATATATCCAAGAGTAGAATTACTGGATCAAATGGTAGTTCTATTTTTAGGTTGTATTTGTTTTTGTTTGTTTGTTTTTTTTTTT
>NW_011495038.1:2774604-2780344 GCF_000754665.1 Bison bison bison | reverse complement strand
TTTTTTTTTTTTTTTTTTTTTTTTTTTTTTTTTTTTTGGATCCTCCACACTGCTATCCATAGTGGCCACACCAATTTAAATCCCACAAATGGTGTTCTAGCATTTTCTTTTCACCAAATCCTAGCCAGCACTTCTTATTTGTAGACCTTTTGATGATAGTAATTTTGGCAGGTAGAAGGTGATATCTGTGTTTTTTATTTGTATTCCTGTGATGACTAGTGGTCTAGTGGTGTTGAGCCCTTTATCATGTACTTGTTGACCATCTGTTGTATCTTCTTTGGAAAGGTATTATTCTAGTCTTTGGCCCATTTTTTGATTGAATTGTTGTTGTTATTCAGTTGTATGAGCTATTTATGTATTGAATATTAATCCTGTATTGGTCATATGATTTTTCTTTTTTTCCATTCAGTAGGTTGTCTTTGTGTTTGGCCACTGGTTTCTTTGCTGTGAAGTGGTTTTCAAGTTTAACTGGTCTCATTTGTTTAATTTTGCTTTTGCTTCTTTTGTCCTAGAAAGCAAATCCAAAAAGTTGGCTGCAGTTTATATCAAAGATGGTTGCCCATATTCTCTCATGGGAGTTTTATGCTTTCCAGTCTTACATTCAAGTCTTTAATCCATTATGAGTTTACTGTTGCAAATGGTATGAGAAAATGTTGAATATCTTTCTTTACATGTAGCTGTCCAGTTTTCCCAACATCAATTATTCCCAGCACCACTTATTAAAGAGATTATCTTTTCACCATGTATACTTTAGCCTCTTTTGTCACAAATTAATTTACCATAAGTGAATAAATGTATTTTGAGACTCTCCTTTCTATTTCATTGATGTGTGTTTATTTTGTGTTAGTACCATGCTGGTTTCATTACTGTAGTTTTATGGCATAGTCTGAAGTCAGGGAGCATGATATATAGAATTCTGTTGCTTTTGATCAATTGCTTTGGTAATTTGGGGTCTTTCTGTCCCATATAAATTTTAGGATTATTTCAATTCTGTGAAAATATCATGGATATTTTCATATAAATTGCATTGTATCTATAGATTGCTTTAGATGCTATAGATATTTTTACAATATTAATATTTCCAATCCATGAACATTTTTTGTATTATTTTCCATTGCTTTGTATTAGTTTCACATTCTCTCATCAACATTTTACAGAGTATAAGTTTTTCACATCAGCAGTTTATTCTTTTTTGATGTGACTTTAAATTGGATTATTTTCTTGCTTTCTCTTTCTGAAGCTCATTATTAGAGTTCAGAAAAGCAATAGATTTCTATATATTGATCTTGTATCCTGCAACAGTACTAAAGGTGTTTCTTAGTTCTAATAGTGTTTTGATAGAGATAGGCTTTCCTGCACAGAGAGAGTATCACATCATCTGCAAATAGTGACAGTTTTACTTCTTTCCTTCCAAATTTGTGGGAGGGGGGGTGGTGTTTTTGGTCTCATTGCTGTGGTTAGGAAATACATTATTATGTTAAACAGAAGTGTTGTAAGAGAAGGCATCATTGTTCCTGATATTTGAGAAAATGCTTTATGCATTTCATCATTATGTAGCATGATAACTGTGGGTTTGTCATAAATGGCCTTTATTATATTGAGATATGTTTCTTCCAGACCAACTTTGATGAGAGTTTTTATCATGAATGGATGCTGAATTTTACTGAAAGCTTTTTTTTTCTTCTATTGAGATGATCATGTGATTTTTATCCTTCCTTTTGTTAATGTAGTGTATCACATTGACTGGTTTGTGAATATTGAAATTTATGTTCTTATTTATCCCTAAAATAAATCCCATTTGACCTTAGTGTATGGTCTTTGGTGATATATTGTTGAATTCAATTTTCTCATATTTCATTTAGGACTTTTGATTTAGATTTATCAGACATATTAGCATTATATGGGTAGCTCAACTGGTAAAGAATCCATCTTCAATTCAGAAGACCCTGGTTCCATTTCTGAGTCAGGAAGATCCCCTAGAGAAAGGATGGACTACCAACGGCAATATTCTGTCTTCCCTGGTGGCTCAGATGGTGAAGAATACACCTGTAATGTGGGAGACATGGATTCAATCCCTGGATTGGGAAGATCCCCTGGAGGAGGGCATGGCAACCCATTCCAGTATTCTTGCCTGGAGCATCCCCCTGGACAGAGGAGTCTGGTTGTAACAGTCCTTATGGTAGCAAAGAGTCAAACACGACTGGGAGACTAAGCAAAGCATAGCACACATTAGCCTTATATATATGTGCGTGTGTGTGTGTGTGTGTGCCTCCCACTGGCTTCAGTATCAGGGTAACTGTAGCTTTGTAGAATAAATTTGCGTGTTCACCCTCTGCAAATTTTTGGAGTAGTTTGAGAAAGACAGGTATTAGCTTTTACTTATATGTTTGGTAGAATATCTCTGTGAAGCCTTCTGATCCTTGACTTTTGTTTGCTGTGGGTTTTTAAATTAAAAATTCAATTTTGCTACTAGATATTAATTGGTTAAGATTATCTGTTTCTTTCTGAATCATTCTTAGCAGGTTGTATGTTTCTAGAAATGTATCTGTTTCTTCCAATTGATTGGCATAGAACTGTACATAGTATTCTCTTATTTTTGTTTCTCTGTTATATCCACTGTTATGTTTTTTGTTTTTCTTTTAGTTCTTATTTTATTATGGGTCCTCTCTCTCTTCCTGGTGAGCATAGCTAAAATTTTATCAATTTTTTTTTTTTTTCCCCAGGAAACTGCTTCTTGGTTTTATTGATTTCTTTTTCTTCTTCTTTTTTTTGGTCTATTTTATTTCCTGTCTGATCTGTATTGTTTCTTCCCTCATGCTAATTTTGGACTTTTTTAATTGTGCTTTTTCCTAATTATTTTAGATGGCAGGCTAGATCGTTTATTTGAACAATCTTCCTGTCTAGTGGGAGTATTCCTTTTCTACTGATTCTTGTTACAATCTTTTCCACTCAGAGAAGAGTTCTAACATTTCTTTTAGTGTGGGTTTCATATTGAGGAACTCTCAGTTTTTTTTCTTATCTGAGAATTTCTTTATCTGCTTAAATTCTAAGTGATAATTTTATTGGATGGAGTATCCTAGTCTGCAGGGTATTATTTTTTTCCTTTCAGCACCTTGAATATATCATGCCACTCCCTTCTGACATGAAAAATTTCTGCAGAAAAACCAGCTAATAGCCTTGTGATGGTTCCTTTGTAAATGTTCGTTGCATTTCTCTTGCAGATATTAGAATTTGTTCTTTGTCTTTAAACTTTGTCATTTTAGTTATGATATGCTTTGTCATGGGTCTCTTTGGTTTCATTTGTCTGGAGCCCCTGTGCTTCCTGCATCAGGATATCTGTTTCCTTTTTCCACTTTAGGAAATTTTCAGCCATGATTTCATCAAATAATTTTCAACTCCCTTCTTTATATCTTGTCTTTTGGGAACACTTATAAATATAAATATTGATATATATGATGTTGTTCCAGAGAGTCTGTAACTGTTCTCTTTTAAATTTTTCTTTTCGTTGTTCCAATTAGATGATTTCCATTATTCTATCATCCAGATCATGCATGCATTTTTCCAAATCACAGTCTGCTGTTAATCCCTTCTAGTGTGCTTTTCATTTCTGTTATGGCATTCTTCAGTTCTGCTTGGTTCTCTTCTTTCTTTTTATGTTTTGCAATTCCTTGTTAGAATTCTCACTGTGTTCCTCTATTCTTTTCTCAGTTAGCATTCTTTTTTTTCCTAAAATAATTTTTTAATTTATTTATTTTTAATTAGAGGATAATTGCTTTAGAGTATTTTGTTTGTTTCTGCCACACATTAGCATGAATTAGCCATGGTCATCAATCAGTCACTCAGTTGTGTCCGACTCTTTGTGACCCCATGGATGGCAGCATGCCAGGTTTCCCTGTCTTTCACCATCTCCCGTAGTTTACTCAAACTCCTATCCTTTGAGCCAGCGATGCCATCCAACCATCTCATCCTCTGTTACCCCCTTGTTTGCCTGCCCTCAATCTTTCCCAGCTCCAGGGTCTTTTCTGAGAAGTCAGTTCCTCTCTTTAGTAGCCAGTGTATTGGAGTCTCGGCTTCAGCATCAGTCCTTCCAATGAATATTCAGGACTGATTTCCTTTAGGATTGACTGGATCTCCTTGCTGTACAAGGGACTCTCAAGAGTATTCTCTAGCACCACAGTTCAGAAGCAGCAATTTTTTCGTGCTCAGCCATTTTTACTGTCCAGCTCTTGTATCTGTGCATGACACAGCTTTGATTATACAGAACTTTGTCGGCAGAGTAATATCTCTCCTTTTTAATATGTTGTCAGGTTTGTCATAGCTTTTCTTCCAAGGAGCAAGCATCTTTTAATTTCATGGTTACAGTCTCTATCCACAGTGATTTTGGAGCCCAAGAAAATAAAGTCTGTCACTGTTTCTATTGTTTCCCCATCTATTTGCCATGAAGAGATGGGACCAGATGCCATGATCTTCGTTTTTTGAATGTTGAGTTTTAAGCCAGCTTTTCATCTCCTCTTTCACCTTCATCAAGAGGCTCTTGAGTTCCTCTTTGCTTTCTGCCATAAACATAGTGTCAACTGTATATATGAGGTTATTGATATTTCTCCCTGCAATCTTGATTCCAGCTTGTGCTTCATCCAGCCTGGAATTTTCACATGATGTACTCTGCATATAAATTAAAATAAGCAGGGTGATAATATACAGCCTTGATGTACTCCTTTCCCAATTTGGAACCACTCCATTGTTCCATGTCCAGTTCTAACTGTTTCTTCTTGACCTGCATACAGGCTTCTCTGGAGGCAGGTAAGGTCATCTGGTATTCCCTTCTCTTTCAGAATTTTCTAGTTTGTTGTCATGTACAAAGTCAAAGGTTTTAGTCTAGTCAATGAAACAGAAGTAGATTTTTCTCTGGAATTCTCTAGCTTTTTCTATGATCCACTGGATATTGACAATTTGATCTCTGTTTCCTCTGCCTTTTCTAAATCCAGCTTGTACATCTGGCAGTTCTCGGTTCACATATTGTTGAAGCCTCACTTGGAAGATTTTGAGTATTATTTCACTGTCCTGTGAAATAAATGGGTGGTAGTTTGAGCATTCTTTGGCATTGCCCTTCTTTGGGATTGCAATGAAAACTGACCTTTTCACCAATCAGCCATAGGTATACATATCTGCCCTCTCTCTTGAACCTCCCTCCCATCTTCCATCATACGTCAGCCCTCTAGGTTGTTACAGACCACCAGTTTTAAATCCCTGAATTGTACAGCAAATAATCCCTGCTATCTATTTAACATATGGAAGCAATGTTAGAACTGGACATGGAACAATAGACTGGTTCCAAATAGGAAAAGGAGTACGTCAAGGCTGTACATTGTCATCCTGCTTATTTAATTTATATGCAGAGTACATCATGAGAAACGCTGGGCTGGAAGAAACAAAAACTAGAACCAAGATTGCTGGGAGAAATATCAATAACCTCAGATATGCAGATGACACCACCCTTATGGAAGAAAGTGAGGAGGAATTAAAAAGCCTCTTGAGGAAAGTGAAAGAGGAGAGTGAAAAATTTGGCTTAAAGCTCAACATTCAGAAAACGAAGATCATGGCATCTGGTCCCACCACTTCATGGGAAATAGATGGAGAAACAGTGGAAACAGTGTCAGACTTTATTTTTCTGGGCTCCAAATCACTGCAGATGGTGATTGCAGCCATGAAATTAAAAGACGCTTACTCCTTGGAAGGAAAG
>NW_011495038.1:2762005-2774504 GCF_000754665.1 Bison bison bison | reverse complement strand
AGAGTCCCTTGGACTGCAAGGAGATCCAACCAGTCCATTCTAAAGGAGATCAGTCCTGGGTGTTCTTTGAAAGGACTGATGCTAAAGCTGAAACTCCAATATTTTGGCCACCTCATGGGAAGAGTTGACTCATTGGAAAAGACTTTGATGCTGGGAGGGATTGGGGGCAGGAGGAGAAGGGGACGACAGAGGATGAGATGGCTGGATGGCATCACCGTCTCAATGGACATGAGTGTGAGTGAACTCCAGGAGTTGGTGATGGACAGGGAGGCCTGGCATGCTGCAATTCATGGGGTCACAAAGGGTCAGACACAACTGAGCTACTCAACTGAACTGAATTGAATATATATGTTTCCATGTTACTCTCTTATTTCATCCCACTTTCTCCTTCCCCGACTGCATCCACAAGTCTCGTTTCTATGTCACCTCACATGGGTCAGAATGGCCATCATCAAAAAAATCTACAAACAATAAATGCTGGAGTGGGTGTGGAGAAAATGGAACCTCTTACACTGTTTGTGGGAATGTAAATTGATACACCCAGTTAGCATTCTTGTTACTAATTCTTTGCACTCTTTTTCTAATAAATTGCACTTTTTATCTAGTAAACTATCTCATTAGTTGTTTTTTGTTTTCTTTCAACTGTTTCAACTTAAACAAATTCCTCTGTAATTTTTCATAACCTTTCTGGTCTCTGAGAAATTAGCTGAAATAGTTATTTATTGTGGTCTTGAAGTGATATGATTTTGTGGGAATATTCCTATACAGTCTACATGTTCTTAGCGGCCTTGGTGATAGAGTTGGATCTGAAATGAACATAATTCATATCCTTCCTCAGGGTGCACTGGCAGTTATCACCTTGGTAGGTGGTGGGGCTGGAGAAGGAGGAACTGGGGCCAAAGTTAGCTGTCATGGCCACTATGATTTTTCAGGGTCTGGGTCGGGTCCCAAATGGCTAGGGCAGAACTCCTGAAGGTTAGGTCCAAGCTGGTTCCCTTTAAGTGTGGATTCTTCTCCCTCACAGTACTGGCACCCTCACTCCAGGGGGAGAAATGCTCAAGCAAGAGGGGCTGTTTTGAATGCTCAGCTTGGGTGGGGTACAGGTTGGGGTGTCTGACTGGGGTCATAGACCTGAACTGTTTCTGGTGCACTGCCTGTATAAGTGCAATTATTGGCTATACCTGCCCTGCTTAGATGCCACTTAGAGTCTAAACTTCTGCTTTCCCCTTGCATCTGAGCTCTCCTCTTGATTTCTGATGTCCTCGCTCTTATGTAGAGCTGTGCTTCAAGGCAGGTGGGGCTGGTGTGGGTCCTTGGCATGGGTCAGGGAACTGGCTACGGTGTTTCAGGTGAAATCCATTATTGGGACTGCTTGTGATGCACTGCTTGTGCAAATATCAGTAAAGAGTGCTCCCTTATTCAGACACACTTTCATGTCTAAGCCACTTTTGTATCTCACAGTCGATTTCTCTCACCCCAGTGTGAAGTTGTGTCGTGAAGCAATCAGGCCAGAGTAGTAGTTCATCTAAGGCTAGGTGTGTTCCATGCTGGTTGCAGGAAACTGGCCAGCTATCTATGCATTTGCAATCCTCCTTCTTTGCCCTGTTTTGAGAGTAAGGGTGTGTGAGTTCCTTGCAAGCAGAGTCCAGGATTCCCATAGTTCCCCTATTTGTCTCATTGGCCTTCCAACCAGCCAAGGGGCTAGACTTTCCAATGTTGGACCCATGGGCTGGGGTACCCAATATGTGTCTCAAACTACTCACTTCCCAGGGAGGGTCTCCACTTTTGTCTTCTGTTGAGTCCCCTCCCTGGGGCACAGGTGATGGCTTCTCTTCCCTTCCTACCCAATTCTATGTGTGTCTTTTTTTAATCTTGGTTGTATAGCAGACTTCTGCCATCTCCAGTTGGTTTGCAGTGAGAATTGTTCCACATGTAGATGTATTTTAGATGTATCTGTGGCAGGAGGTGAGCCCTACATTCTCTTATGACAGCATCTTGATCTCTTTCCTCTCACTCAACATTTTATACAAAACCTTTGCTAGTCCAGAAAGACAGTAAATATGTTAAAACTATAAGATTATATTTATATGTTATATTAAAAACAGACAGATACACATAGAGAGAGAAACAAAGTCTACCATCTCATTATCATAATTAATGAAAGAGAATAAAAGAGTTTAACAAGGTGGTTAGATCCAGTCGATCTTCCCAACCCAGGAATCAAACTGGAGTATCCTGCACTGCAGGAAGATTCTTTACCAGCTGAGCTACCAGGGAAACCCAGATAACAGAGGAATATACCAAAAAGTTAATGCATTTTCATACACAGGCAACAAACATTAAAATAGTAAAATTTAAAAAATTATATATATATATATGTACATTCCATATATTTGTGTATATGTATGTGTGCATGCTAAGTCACTTCAGTCATGTCCAACTCTTTGCAACCCTATGGATGCCCACCAGGCTCCTTTGTCCTTGGGATTCTCTAGGCAAGAATATTGGATTGGGTCACTGTGTCCTCCTCAGGGTGTATATGTATATATGATATTTATTAATGAATCTAGAAAAGGTGGGAAACAGCTTTGCTATGAAAATAACTTTATTGAAAGACATTAAATTGACCTGTCCATCTTGAGTGCCCATACACGGAATGGCTTATTATCTCAGTGAGCATCTGATTATTTCAAAGCATCTACTTCTGCTTTACTGACTATGCCAAAGACTTTGGCTGTGTGGAAGACAACTGTGGAAAATTCTTCAAGAGATGGGAATGCTAGACCACCTGACCTGCCTCTTGAGAAATCTGTATGCAGGTCAAGAAGCAACAGTTAGAACTGGACATGGAACAACAGATTGGTTCCAAATCGGAAAAGGAGTACATCAAAGCTGTATATTGTCACCCTGATTATTTAACTTATATGCAGAGTATATCATGAGAAACGCTGGGCTGGATGAAGCACAAGCTGGAATCCAGATTGCTGGGAGAAATATCAATAACTTCAGATATGCAGGTGTCACCACCCTTATGGCAGAAAGTGAAGAAGAACTAAAGAGCCACTTGGTGGAAGTGAAGGAGGAGAGTGAAAAAGCTGGCTTAAAACTCAACATTCAGAAAACTAATATCATGGCTTCTGATCCCATCTGCTAAGTCACTTCAGTCGTGTCTGACTCTGTGCGACCCCATAGACCCCACAGCCCACCAGGCTCCCCCATCCCTGGGATTCTCCAGGCAAGAACCCTGGAGTGGGTTGCCATTTCCTTCTCCAGTGCATGAAAGTGAAAAGTGAAAGTGAAGTCACTCAGTCGTGTCTGACTCTCAGCGACCCCATGGACTGCAGCTCACCAGGCTCCTCAGTCCATGGGATTTTCCAGGCAAGAGTACTGGAGTGGGGTGCCATTGCCTTCATGGCAAATAGACTGGGAAACAACGGAAACAGTGAGAGACTTTATTTTTGGCTCCAACATCACTGCAAATGATGACTGCAGCCATGAAATTAAAAGATGCTTGCTCCTTGGAAGAAAAGTTATGACCAACCTAAACAGCATATTAAACAGCAGAAGCATTACTTTGCCAACAAAGGTCCATCTATTCAAAGCTACGTTTTTTCAGGTAGTCATGTATGGATGTGAGAGTTGGACTATAAAGAAAGTTGAGTGCTGTAGAATCGATGCTTTTGAAGTCTTGAGAGTCCCTTGACTCTTGAGAAGAGTCTTGAGAGTCCCTTGGACTGCAAGGAGATCCAACCAGTCCATCCTAAAAGAAATTAGTCCTAAATGTTCATTGGAAGGACTGATGCTGAAGCTGAAACTCCAATACTTTCACCACCCGATGCAAACAACTGACTTATTAGAAAAAAACCTTGATGATGGGAAATTTGAAGGCAGGAATAGAAGGGGATGTCAGAGAATGAGATGGTTGGATGGCATCACCAGCTCGATGGACATGAGTTTGAGTAAGCTCCAGGAGTTGGTGATGGACAGTAAAGCCTGGAGTGCTACAGTCCATGGGGTCACAAAGAGTTGGACACTACTGAGTGACTGAACTGAACTGAAGTTGACCTGATTAGAGAACCTTACTCTCAACATTAAAAGTAAGTCACAGCATTGCTGCTGCTGCTGCTAAGTCTTTTCAGTTATGTCCGACTCTGTGAACCCCAGAGATGGCAGCCCTCCAGGCTCTTCCCTGGGATTCTCCAGGCAAGAATACTGGAGTGAGTTGCCATTGCCTTCTCCAATGCATGCATGCATGCTAAGTTGCTTCGGTCCTGTCCTATTCTTTGAGACCCCATGGACTGCAGCCCAGGAGGCTCCTCTGGACACGGGATTCTCTAGGCAAGAATTCTTAATTATTGCCAAATTTTCCTATAGAGATTTTTTTAATTTTCTTTGTAAAAAATTTTTTAAATTTTCTTCGTAAAAATTGTGAGAAGTTGATTTAAGTTTTATACAGACAGGGTAAAGTCAGGAATGTTTCAAAGAATAATAATCACAAGGAAATTCTATAATCCTTCAAAATTTTTCATTTACCTATAGAAATTAGGTTAGAGACAAAGAAAAGCAGCAATAAACAGGCAAACATAAAAGCAAGAGAAAGAGAGACAGAGATGGTGCAGATACAGAGTCAATCATATATGGCAACTTGATACCTAAAAAGGTGGTATTGGAGATCTGTGGGGAAAACACTGTTTATAGATAGTATTAGGAAAATGTTTTCGTATAGGAAACTCATTATTTCTTTAATTGACACTTCATAAAATGTCATGATTAATTTACATATACATAAATTTCATAGAATTTATGTATATGTAAAAATACAAAACAAAAAAATTTGAATAGAGAGTAGGGAAACACCTGTATGACTTAATTGATTGAAGAATGCCTTTTAAAATGCACAGAAATTACAAACCAAAATGGAAATATATAAGTTTAACCATATTAAAAGATTTAAGTCTCTTCAAAGGACAACTTAAAAATTGAGTCAGTCCATAAACTATAGTAGGTATTTGCATTCATAATTAGCATTAAGCATTTAAGCTATATAAAATTTTGAGTATTAATTTAAAAGAAAATTAGTTAAGAAAAATAATGTGCATTTCATAGAATAATAAATATGAATACCAAATAACACTTTTAAAATATATTCAATTTTATATAGTTAGGAAAATTAGAAAGTAAAACCGACATGAGGTATTTCACAACCTCTAAATTGGCAAAAATGTAAAAGTCTGACAAAACAAATACCTCAAGCATATGGAGCAATGGAATTTCATCCACTTGTGATGGAAATGTAATTGGCAAAAAGTAGTTTTGCATATAATTTGGCATTTGCGAATGAATGTGCTATAGCTACAGGCATCTCCATGAATGAGTTTCCAAAAAGCAATTTTGAGTGAAAAAACAAGTCACAGAGGCATTCATACATAAGTAACAGATAATTTCATATGCCATCCATTACAGATGGACATGAGTTTGAGAAAACCCTGGGAGTTGGTGATGGACAAGGAGGTCTGGCGTGCTGCAGTCCATGGGGTCCCAAAGAGCCAGACACGGACACGACTGAGTGACTGTACTGAAATTAACATTGACTAATAGTATATCACTCTTTTTCTTAAGGTAGGTATGAATATTCGATGACATGTTATATGCAAAATATGTAGAGTATACACAAATTCCTGCCACTTAGGATGTATTTAATACATGTTACTTATTATTGCTGCTGTTATTCCTGCTATTCCTACCCTTCAAGAAGTTAATTGTTTTTCAGTTGATCAGTCATGTCCAACTCTTTCCAACCCCATGGACTGCATCATGCCAGGCCTCCTTGTCCTTCACCACCTCCTGGAGTTTGCCCAAGTTTATATCCATTGCATCATTAATGCCATCCAGCCATCTCATCCTCTGATGCCTTCTTCTCCTTCTGCTCTCAATCTTCTCCAGCATCAGGGACTTTTCTAGTGAGTTGGCTGTTTGCATCAGGTGACCAAAATACTGGAGCTTCAGCTTCAGCATCAGTCCTTCCAATAAGGGTTCAGGGTTGATTTCCTTTAAGATTGACTAGTTTGATCTCCTCACAATCCAAGGGACTCTCAGGAGTCTTCTCAAGCACCACATTTCGAAGGCATCAATTGTCTGGTGCTCTGTCTATGGGGTCGCACAGAGTTGGACACGACTGAAGCGACTTAGCAGCAGCAGCTGCTGTCTTCTTTACAGTTCAGCTTTCACCACCATATTGAAAGGTTGTTGTTGAATCATGCGAAGACACCGGGATTCTTGGCCCCTGCAAGAGAAGAATTCAATCCGGAGCCAAAGACGAGGCTTGATCGCTCAGAGCTTTTGTGTAATAAAGTTTTATTAAAGTGTTAAGGAGATAGAGAAAGCTTCTGACATAGGCATCAGAAGGGGGCAGAAAGAGTACCTGCTTGCTAGTGTTAACAATGAAGTTATATAATCCAAAGAATGTCTGGAGGTTGTAAAGGCCTCACCAGACCTACTCCCATAATTTACATTTTAAGATAACAGAATTAGCCAGAAGGTTTAATCCAGAGACTGTCCTCAGGCAGGATACATTATTGTTATATAATCCTAAGGAATGTAGAGAAGGAAAAACAGTTTGTCCTTTCTTCCTCCTTGAGTATTTCAGACCCCTCTCTCCTTGGGGACCCCTAGACTCCTTATCAACCTGCCTAGGAACTGACTCTCTCATTCCCCCCTTTTATTTTAGGAGAATTATGTTGCCTAGGGAAAAGGGCCGTCGTTCTCATTCCATAACTGCTTCCGAGCTGACAAGGGGCGTTGTCCCTAAATTGGTGAGGCAACATATTCTCCTAATCCTCATATTGAGGATATCTGATCCAGGGGCCCCAAATAGTAGCTGGAGGAAGTTGCAACAGTAGCAGGAGTTTGAGCAATCATTTGTAACCTAAAAGCTTTCATGCGGCTAGAAACAAATCCAATTATACAGTTACAGATGCAGGGAGCAAACAGCAAAAACACAATATTTATAATCAAAATTAAAAGTCACATCATGTCCATAGTTAGAGTGCAAAGTTTTGCACCAGTCCATTTTAGGGTTGATAAATGTCATCAGATGAGTAAGAGGCATCGCATGTGATTGTTGTCGAAGGTATTCACAGACTTGGAGAAAGTCTTTTCCTTGAAGTGGAGATGTCCACCTCTGGAAGCCTTCCACTGATGAAGAGGGGAGCGCCCCGCAGACCCAGCAATTAGACCGATTGTGGAATGCAGCATAGGAGTGAGCCCAGGACAGGAAGGCATTGTCTTGAGGCTCAAACGGCAGACTCAGGATTTTTGGAGTCAGCAGAAGTAGACTCACATAGATTATCAGGCCCATCCGCTGCCCTTTGCTTAACTCTAGAGCTCGGGTCAGAGCCACAAGCTCCGCTAACTAAGCACTGGTTCCCTGGGGGAGAGATTTTGCTTCCAAAACCTGTTCAGCAGTCACCACGGCGTAACCTGCTTTACGCTTTCCATCCCAAACAAAAGAACTGCCATCTGTAAATATTTCCATGTCAGGATTGTCTAATGGGGTGTCCATTAGATCCTCCCGAGCTGCAAAGTTTAAAGTTAGGAATTGAGAACAATCGTGATCAGGTGTTTCATTTTCCTTCTCAGGAAGGAAAGTGGCAGGATTTATATTTCCACAAACTTTAAGCTTAGTTACTGGTCCTTCTAACAACAATGACTGATATTTAAGAAGCCTACTGTCTGTCATCCAAATATTAACCTTAGAATTTAATATTCCACTCACATCATGAAAAGTCAGTACAGTAAGGTTCCATCCATTAATTATTTTTAAAGCTTCAGGTGTTAATAAAGCCGCTGCCCCAATTACTCTTAGGCAGTGAGGCCACCCACGTGAAACTACATCTAATTCTCTGCTTAGATAAGCAATAGGTTGCTGGTGAGGCCCTCGGGGTTGTGTCAAAACTCCCAATGCCACACTTTTTCTTTGAGTGACAAACAAATTCTGACCCTGTGGGCAAGCTCAGAGCTGGAGATTGCAGGAGAGCAGTCTGAAGAACTTTAAAAGCCTTATGAGTTTCTGGAGACCAAACTAGTTTGTCGGTTTGGGCCTGCTAAGTTTCAGCTATAAGTTTATATAAAGGTGGGGCAAGTTCCCCATAACCCGGAATCCAAATGTGACAGTAACCTGTAATTCCCCAAAATCCTCTCAATTGGCTTAAAGTCATAGGTAGGGGATGATTTAGTATAGGTTTAATTCTGTCAGGGCCTATGGCCCTAGTCCCTTCTGATATGATTAGGCCCAGATATCTAACCGATTGTTGACAAAGCTGAGCCTTTTCTCTTGATGCCTTGGAACCACAGCCTGACAGAAAGTTTAAGAAATCTTCTGAGGCTTGCGAACAAGCTTCCTCTGTCTCAGCACAGAGCAAATTATCATCTACATGTTGTAACACCACCGCTTCAGAGCTATTGAAGTTTTGTAGATCCCGTGACAAACTTTGTCCAAATAAGTGAGGACTGTCATGAAATCCCTGGGGCAAAATTGCCCAGGTTAACTGAGAAACTGGCTGCGTAGGGTCTTCAAAGGCAAATAGAAATTGACTTTCTTCCGCCAAAGGCACTGAATAGAAGGCATCCTTTAAATCAATTACTGAGAAATATTTGGCCCATTCAGGAATTTCAGACAGTAGAGTATAAGGATTAGGCACCACAGGGTGTAAAGGAACTACAGCCTCATTTATTATTCATAAATCTTGAACTAGTCTCCATTTAACATTCGATTTCTTTATACCCAAAATAGGAGTGTTGCAAGGACTGTTACAGGGAATTAATAGTCCCTGCTCCTTTAAATTTTCGATGATGGGTTTTAACCCTTCCTTAACTTCAGGTTTCAGTGGATACTGCTTCTTATGTGGAAATAGGTGTGGGTCTTTGAGCTTAATAACTACAGGAATAGCATTTTGTGCTCGACCCACAGATTTTCCATCAGCCTATCCTCTAGGATTTACATTTTGTTCAACTAAAGGGAGAGAAAGGAAGGGCTCCATATTCATGAAAACAGAGGCATGGACCTTGCTCAGTATATCCCTTCCCAAAAGGGGTGAGGGAGATTCTGGCATGATCAGAAACTCATGTGAAAACAGCACAGAATCCCAGTTGCAAGATAAAGAATAACTGAAATAATATCTTTTGGCTCGTCCAGACAGTCCCATTATGGAAACGGATCAGGAAGAAAGTGGGCCAGGGGCTTCAGTAAGCACAGAATAAGTTGCCCTAGTATCTAAAAGGAAATCGACGGAATGCTATGCCAAGTCACTTCAGTCGTGTCCGACTCTGTGTGACCCCATAGACGGCAGCCCACCAGGCTCCCCGGTCCCTGGGATTCTCCAGGCAAGATCACTGGAGTGGGTTGCCGTTTCCTTCTCCAATGCATGAAAGTGAAAAGTGAAGTCGCTCAGTCGTGTCTGACCCTCAGCGACCCCATGGACTGCAGCCCACCAGGCTCCTCCGTCCACGGGATTTTCCAGGCAAGAGTACTGGAGTGGGGTGCCATTGCCTTCTCCGAATGCCCCCCCACAATTATTAATACCCGGGGTTCCTCAGGTGTAATTAGGACAGGAGCTTGTTTGGGACCTCCCAGCACCTTCAGTCCTGATTGTCTTGAGAGTCCGACCCTGGAGACCTACGCCTCTGGGGGCAGTCTCTCTTCTAGTGTGGTCCTTTGCAGACAGGACATGGAGCCGGGGGCGGCTTAGATGCCTGAGGGCAATCCCGCTTGAGGTGCCCCTCCTTTCCACAGTAATAGCAAGCCCATCCCTTTTCACCTGGGCCCCTCTGGGCATTTTTCTCAGGCTGTTTAAGAATGTTTTTCAGAGCCATGGTGAAGGCCTCCGCCTTTTCCTTTGTCTTTTTTTGCCTTTCTTTCTTTTCCTCATATTCCCTACCATAATAGACTGTGTGAGCCAGTTGTAACAGAGTATCTAAAGACTGATTTGGCCCATACGCCTGTTTTAATAGCTTACAGAGGATATCTGGAGCCGACTGAGTGAGAAATCTATTCTTTAAGATCACTTTTCCCTCTTCACTTTCGGGATCAATCTCAGTGAATCTGCGAAGGCCTTCTCTCAGTCTATCTAGGAATTTACCAGGAGCTTCCTTCTCCTCCAAATTGGCATAGTTTAAAGGCTTAGAATGCGCCTGCCTAATTTGCCATAGTTTAAAGGCTTAGAACGCGCCTGCCTAAGTCCTTCAAGAAGGAAGCTCCTGGTAAATTCCTTCAAGAATACATCTTAAAAAATGACTCTGATCCCATCTTCCTTTAGCTGTGTTGTAGTCCCAGTCTGGTTCTATAGTTGGGACTGCCTGATTCCCAGTGGGGAGGGCCGCTATCTCGTTCTCCCTCTTCCCTACTGATTCATTACCAAGCCATTCATCTCCATAAGCAACCGCTTTTCCCAAAGATATACATCACATCCTTCCAAGTGAGGTCATAAAGCAGAGTGACACCTTTAAAAGCTCTAATATATTTTCCTGGGTCCTCTAAATAGTCCCAGATCTTCCTTGATTCTTTGTATTTCTTGATAAGAAAAAGGCTTATTAACTCTCACCATGGAGAAATAACTCCAGAAAGAATGAAGGGATGGAGCCAAAGCAAAAACATTACCCAGCTGTGGATGTGACTGGTGACAGAAGCAAGGTCCGATGCTGTAAAGAGCAATATTGCATAGGAACCTGGAATGTCAGGTCCATGAATCAAGGCAGATTGGAAGTGGTCAAACAAGAGATGGCAAGAGTGAATGTCGACATTCTAGGAATCAGCGAATTGAAATGGACTGGAATGAGTGAATTTAACTCAGATGACCATTATATCTACTACTGTGGGCAGGAACCCCTCAGAAGAAATAGAGTGGCCATCATGGTCAACAAAGGGTCCGAAATGTAGTACTTGGATGCAATCTCAAAAACGACAGAATGATCTCTGTTCGTTTCCAAAGAAAACCATTCAATATCACAGTAATCCAAGTCTATGCCCCAACCAGTAACGCTGAAGAAGCTGAAGTTGAACGGTTCTATGAAGACCTACAAGACCTTTTAGAACTAACACCCAAAAAAGATGTCCTGAAAAGGACATGAAAATTATAATGAAAATTATAGGGGAGTGGAATGCAAAAGTAGGAAGTCCAGGAACACCTGGAGTAACAGGCAAATTTGGCCTTGGAATACAGAATGAAGCAGGGCAAAGACTGATAGAGTTTTGCCAAGAAAATACACTGGTAATAACAAACACCCTCTTCCAACAACACAAGAGAAGACTCTACACATGGACATCACCAGATGGTCAACACCAAAATCAGATTGATTATATTCTTTGCAGCCAAAGATAGAGAAGCTCTATACAGTCAGCAAAAACAAGACCAGGAGCTGACTGTGGCTCAGACCATGAACTCCTTATTGCCAAAATCAGATTAAATTGAAGAAAGCAGAGAAAACCACTAGACCATTCAGGTATGACCTAAATCAAATCCCTGATGATTATACAGTGGAAGTGAGAAATAGATTTAAGGGCCTCGATCTGATAGATAGAGTGCCTGAGGAACTATGGACTGAGGTTCATGACATTGTACAGGAGACAGGGCTCAAGACCATTCCCATGGAATAGAAATGCAAAAAAGCAAAATGGCTGTCTGGGGAGGCCTTACAAATAGTTGTGAAAAGAAGAGAAGTGAAAAGCAAAGGAGAAAAGGAAAGATTTAAGGATCTGAATGCAGAGTTCCAAAGAATAGCAAGAAGAGATAAGAAAGACTTCTTTAGCGAGAAGAGGAAGAAACAGAGGAAAACAACAGAATGGGAAAGACTAGGGATCTCTTCAAGAAAATCAGAGATACCAAAGGAACATTTCATGCAAAGATGAGCTCGATAAAGGACAGAAATGGTATGGATCTAACAGAAGCAGAAGATATTAAGAAGAGGTGGCAAGAATACACAGAACTGTAAAAAAAAGATATTCACAACCGAGATAATCACAATGGTGTGATCACTGACCTAGAGCCAGACATCCTGGAATGTGAAGTCAAGTGGGCCTTAGAAAGCATCACTACGAACAAAGCTAGTGGAGGTGATGGAATTCCAGTTGAGCTATTCCAATTCCTGAAAGATGATGCTGTGAAAGTGCTGCACTCAATATGCCAGCAAATTTGGAAGACTCAGCAGTGGCCACAGGACTGGAAATGGTCAGTTTTCATTCCAATCCCAAAGAAAGGCAATGCCAAAGAATGCTCAAACTACCGCACAATTGCACTCATCTCATATGCTAGCAAAGTAATGCTCAAAATTCTCCAAGCCAGGCTTCAGCAATATGTGAACCGTGAACTTCTTGATGTTCAAGGTGGTTTTAGAAAAGGCAGTGGAACCCGAGATCAAATTGCCAACATCCGCTGGATCATGGAAAAAGCAAGAGAGTTCCAGAAAAACATCTATTTCTGCTTTATTGACTATGCCAAAGCCTTTG
>NW_011495038.1:2761765-2761905 GCF_000754665.1 Bison bison bison | reverse complement strand
AATCCAAAGAATGTCTGGAGGTTGTAAAGGCCTCACCAGACCTACTCCCATAATTTACATTTTAAGATAACAGAATTAGCCAGAAGGTTTAATCCAGAGACTGTCCTCAGGCAGGATACAGTATTGTTATATAATCCTAA
>NW_011495038.1:2752076-2761122 GCF_000754665.1 Bison bison bison | reverse complement strand
TGATGCTAAAGCTGAAACTCCAGTACTTTGGCCACCTCCTGCGAAGAGTTGACTCATTGGAAAAGACTCTGATGCTGGGAGGGATTGGGGGCAGGAGGAAAAGGGGACGACAGAGGATGAGATGGTTGGATAGCATCACTGACTCGATGGACATGAGTCTGAGTGAACTCCGGGAGTTGGTGATGGACAGGGAGGCCTGGCGTGCTGGGATTCATGGGGTCGCAAAGAGTCGGACACGACTGAGCAACTGATCTGATCTGATCTGATCTGATTATACTTAGGACACCCTCCAACTGGCCGCGGTTTGCAGTCCTTCAATGGATACCATGGCCATGCGGTGTCACATAGGAAGACCAGGTGTGTTTTCTTTAAGCCCTGGGGATCAAATCTATCCCAGTTTTTCAGGATACAGTTCAAAGAAGTAAGGCCGGAATTGTTAGCTCCCATCTGTAAGAGAAAAAAAGCGACCAGCGCCATTTTTCTACCGGAGGCATCCCTCCCTGCTCTAGATGGGGGTATAGACAGACGTTACACCAAAAGCTTTTCCTTCCTGGTCGGACTTAGTCTGTCCCTTACCAACGCAGGTGCAGTCCGTGTCCCTCCTGGTTCTACCACTGAGATGGGGTGGGGGTGTACCAGGGGTAGACTTGATAGCATCCCTACTTGACATTCAGCTCTTCACCTTTAACTTTGCTTGCCTCTGATGTCACCTGGAGTGAATCAGAGTAACCTTCCAGAATGCCTCCCAAGCTAAGACTACTAGGGGAAACATACGTCACCTGCGTGCCTGTGCACGACCCTGAGTATTTCCTGACCACAATAAGACCGACACGAACATAAAACTGAGAAGTTCTTTCCAGCATCACCACATCAGTATAATAGGCCCCTCTGATCCACTAAGCAGAAAAGGCAATGGCACCTCACTCCAGTACTCTTGCCTGGAGAATCCCATGGATGGAGGAGCCTGGTGGGCTGTAGTCCATGGGGTCACTGGGAGTCGGACACGACTGAGAGACTTCCCTTTCACTTTTCACTTTCATTCATTGGAGAAGGAAATGGCAACCCACTCCAGTGTTCTTGCCTGGAGAATCCCAAGGACAGGGGAGCCTGGTGGGCTTCCGTCTCTGGGGTTGCTAAGAGCTGGCGTTACCAAAGGAAAAAAAAACCATTGCAGTCCCAGTCTGAGTAACCCTTTACCTCAGAGATGTTCTTGGAGCTAGAGCTTCATCTAGCTTCTGAACTTTGGATTCCTAGCAAGGCTAGGTGCTTTCTTGACTACCAATCCAAGTTTGGGACCTAAGCCACAGTACACAATAACAGTATAGATCACAAGTCCCTTGAAAATCTATGACCCGATAGACTAGGTTAGTACTTCTAATTCCCAAGGAGTTCTGAAATGGTCAAAGAGACTGAAAAGTTTGACTGAGAAAGGAGAGTTCGGTCCACACGCTTTGCCCATTTCTGGTCGGTTCCCGAAGGAGACATTGGGTGCCTCTTGGCATTGGCAGGTCGGTATAACGCCCCGACAGGTTTCTGCCATAAGCCGTATGAAATCACTGTGGAACCACAGAGCAGAGCTCCTTACTTGCTTCACACAGGACATGCCATTCATTCACACAAGCACACGGTAGAGTTAGTAAAGCACAGCAGAAAACATGTTCGCTAAGAGAACAAAGAACTAAAGCTCCAAGCATCCTTACCTTGTCCTGAAGGATCCCGGACGAGCTCCCAAGAAGAAAGGTTGTTGTTGAATCATGCGAAGACACCGGGATTCTTGGCCCCTGCAAGAGAAGAATTCAATCCAGGGCCAAAGACGAGGCTTGATCGCTCAGAGCTTTTGTGTAATAAAGTTTTATTAAAGTGTTAAGGAGATAGAGAAAGCTTCTGACATAGGCATCAGAGGGGGGCAGAAAGAGTACCTGCTTGTTAGTGTTAACAATGAAGTTATATAATCCAAAGAATGTCTGGAGGTTGTAAAGGCCTCACCAGACCTACTCCCATAATTTACATTTTAAGATAACAGAATTAGCCAGAAGGTTTAATCCAGAGACTGTCCTCAGGCAGGATACAGTATTGTTATATAATCCTAAGGAATGTAGAGAAGGAAAAACAGTTTGTCCTTTCTTCCTCCTTGAGAATTTCAGACCCCTCTCTCCTTGGGGATCCCTAGACTCCTTATCAACCTTCCTAGGAACTAATTCTCTCAATATGTGACCACTGGGAAGACTATAGCCTTGACTATATAGACCTTTATTGGCAGAGTAATGTCTCTGCTTTTCAACACACTGTCTAGGTTTATCACAGATTTCCTGCCAAGAGGCAATCATCTTCTGATTTCATGGCTTCAATCAACATATGCAGTGATTTTAGAGGAATCACTACTTCCACATTTTCCCCTTCTATTTGCCATGAATTAATGGGGCTGGATGCCATGAACTTTGATTTTTAATATTTAGTTTTAAGCTGTCTCTTCATTCTCCTCTTTCACCCCCATCAAAAGGTTTCTTTAGTTCCTGTTTGCTTTCTGCCATTTGAGTGGTACCATCCACATATCTGAGGTTATTGATGTTTCTCCTGCCTATCTTGATTCCATCTTGTAACTCATCCAGCCAGCATTTCTCATGATGTGTTCAGCATATAAGTTAAACAAACAGGACAACAGAGAGCCCTGTTGTACTCATTTTTCAATCTTGAACCAATCAGTTGCTCCATACAAGGTTCAGGTTTCTTGACCTACCTACTTACAGATTTCTCAGGAGACATGTAAGATGGCCTGGTATTCCCATCTCTTTAAGAGCTTTCCACAGTTTGTTATGATCCACACAGTCAAGGCTTTAGTGTAGTCGATCAAACAAAGATAGATGTTTTTCTGGAATCCCCTTGTTTTCTCTATGATCCACCAAATGCTGGCAATTTGATCTCTGGTCCCTCTGCCTTTCTAAATCCAGCTTGAACATCAGAAAGTTCTTGGTTCCAATAATGCTGGAGCCTGGCATGTAAGATTCGAAACATGACCTTACTAGCATGGAAGATGAGTGCAATTATCCAATGGTTTGAACATTCTTTAGTACTTCCCTTCTTGGGTATTGGGATGCTGATTGACTTTTTCCAGTCCTGTGGAAAGAAGCTAATTAATGCAACTCAAACATTTTATTAATTCAGGGCAAATAAAACCACAGAATAACCAACTCAAATATTTCTTAGCATTATGTATGCTTTTAAACAGTTGTTACTGATTTAAACACTTTAAACTTTTGGACACAATATGAATTCACAAAATGACATGTATTTTTCTACATATAAGGAGCTTGACCTATGTGTTACATTTACCCAACTTCTCTATGAATGCTAAGTTCCAGTTGAAATTGTGGGGCAAGGAAACATTAAAACCATATCTTTATAGCCTATATATACCCTTCACAATCCATTAAATGATTAAGATTACTTCCATGTCAAATAAACAGAAAATAAGTCATAAAAAAAAAAATACTCTCTGTTCTTGAACATGCCTCACACTATCATTATTAATTAACAAATTTAAAAGCAACCTCAAAATGCAGATCAGCTAAACAGATATGCTTCTTTTATTCTTCCTCCAAATTATATTTTAATGAAATATGTGTTTTTATTTTCTATTCAGTTAAATAATTACTACAAGGAAAAAATATCTTCGTCTTCATCATCCCTACATTATTTAGTACATTGTTCAGTCATAAATGTTTAATATAAATATTTCTGCCAATTGGTTGCTCTTAAGCAATACTTGGGAGATTGAAATGAATAGAGGCTTTTTTTTTTTTTTTTTAACGCTTTTTGTTATATCCGATGACAGACAAGATTGAGGAGATGCCACTGCTAACTTTATGAGCATCAAAAGATGGTCACAGTAGCAATGGCAACTTGAGTCATTGTTTCCTTGTCTGGTCACCAGCTTTGTGATATCAAAAAGAACTGGGTTTCAGTGGCAACCAGACTCCCCTTTCCAGTGATCAGGAAGTTGCAGTAATGGCTATCAGCAACTATTATCCTAACTTGGAATCTTAGTTATACATCTTTTCATTTCAGTATTTCTAGTGTCAGCCTTCTGATTCTCTACCTTCCTGATAGGGACAAAAAGATTAGCTTCTCTGATGTCTCAGTTCTGTGGTGTTACGATGGTCATTCCTGAAGTTGTTGAGTCTATCAGTGATTTGCTTCTTTTTTTTTACTTGTATTCCATTGTGTGAATGAACCATGGTCTAAAATTTTACTCATTTAAGAACTTCTGGGTTGCTTCTAATTTGGGAATATCACAGATAAGGCAATTATGAACATTCATGTGCAGGTGTTTGTATAAGCATAAATTTTCATTTATCTGAAATAAATTGCCTGAGAATGCAATTACATGATTACATAGTAATTGCATGCTTAGTTTTATGATAGAATGTTAATTCTACATCCCCATGCAATGTATAAGTGATCTAGTTTCTCTGCATTTTCTCCAACATATTTGATATTATCACTATTTTTTTTAAGCCACTCTGATAATTAAGTTGTGATATCTCTCATTATGGTTTTAATTTTTATTTCCCTAAGGGCTTCCCAGGTGGTGCAGTGGTAAGGAATTCACCTGCCAATGCAGGAGATGCAAAATCCGTGGGTTCAATCCCTAGGTTGGGAAGATACCCTGGCGTAGGAAATAGCAACCCCCTCCAGTATTCTTGCCTGGAAAATTCCACGGACAGAAGAGCCTGGCAGTTGGGCTACAACCCACAGGGTTGCAAACAGTCAGACATAACTAAACACACACACACAAGGGCTAGTGATGTGGAATAGCTTTTAACATGCTTATTTTCATGATATCCTCCTCTGCGAAATGTATGTTTATATCTTTTACTAAATTTCTAATTGGATTTTTTTTTTCTTTTCATCTGTTGAGATTTGAGGGGTTTTAGGTATCTGCAACACAATCATTTATCAGGTTGTGGTATGCAAGTTTTTCTCTCAAATTGTAGCTGGTCTTTTCATCTTCTTCATTGTCTTCATCTTCATCATTCTTCATTCTTTATCAGGGCAAAACTTTTACTTTTGATGGGACAAATTTACATATAACTTTTCATTTTTGGATCATGATTTTGGTATTCAAGTCAACAAACTCGCTAGCCCAAATCCCCAATTTTTTTTCATAGTTTTCTTATAAAAGTTTCATAGGTTAATATTCTATATTTAACTGCATGATCTATTTTGAGTTAATTTTTGTGCACTGTGTGAAATTGAGGTCGATATTCTTTTTTTTGTTTTGTTTTGTTTTGTTTTTTTGCTTGTTTCTCTTTGAAATAGCTAGAATTTATAGGGCTAGGTTGAATTCCACGAGTGAGGTAGTAACTAGATATCTTTGCCTTTTTCCTAGTAGTAGAAAGAATTCAATCTTTAACCATTAAAGATGACGCTTGCTATAGAGTGTTTTGTATTGTTTGTAGATACATTATCAAGTTAAGATAATTCCCCTCTATTTCTATAATTATAATTTTGTCTTTTTTTTTTTTTCTCTCTTTTGGATACTATCTTTGTTTAGTTTGAGTATCAGGCTAACACTGGCTTCATAAAATAAAGTCAGAACTAATCTCTGCTCTTCTATCCACTGAAAAAGAGTGTATAAAATTGAAATTAATTCTTCTTTACTAACACTTTGGTAAAAATTTTCAGTGAGGAAGTCTAGGCCTAAGGATATACATGTGTGTGAATGGGGGGGGGGGGAATGTAAATTTTAAATAGCAAATTTAATTCATTTGATTGTTATAAGGCTCTTCAGGTTATCTATTTCATCTTGATTGAGTTTTAGTAATGTGTTGTTTTAAGGAAATTATCCAATTCTTCAACATTTTGAAATTTATCAGTGTAAAGCTGTTCATAATATTCCCTTATTATTCTTTTAATGTCTGCAGCACCTATAATGATATCTTATATTTTACTTCTCATATTGGAATTTATATCTTTAAGTTTTGCTGCAGGTGATCCATGTTATTGAGGTGTTTTTCAAAAACAAAATTTTGTTCCATTGATTTTATTTATTGTTTCCATGCTTTCAGTTGAATTAGATTTTCTTATTTTTCTTATTTCTTTTTTTTCCCTCTCTTTTGGTGTATTTGAACTTTAAATATTTTTTATAGGAATTTAGATAATTTGAGCCCTTTCCATCTTTAATAAGCATTTTGTGTTATATATTTTCCTATCAAGACTGTTTTAAGTACACCCTCCATATTCTAATATATATTTGTTTCAATATCTTTAAATTATATGTATATTTCTGTTTCCTGGAGACTTGCTCTTTGAGGCATAGATTGTTTAGAAATGAGCAGTTTAATTTCCAAGTGTTTGGGGATTTTGAGGTTGTTTTTAGGTTATTGTTTTCTAGTTTAATTCCATTATGCTTAGACATAACACATGAAAATAAATTCAGATCTGTTAAACATGTTGAAGTTTGTTTTGTGGCCCAAGATATGTTCAATCTTAGTAAATATTCCATGAACATTTTAATAAAATATGTATTATGCTATAGTTTGTTGAGTTGTTCTATAAATGTCAAGTAGATGCTATTGATTGATGGTTTTATTCAATTATTTGATATTTTTCTTGTTTTTATATCTATTAGTTTTATCAAGTGGTGTTTTGAAATGTCAGCTAAAACTGTGCGTTTCTATGTTCTTTTCCTCTTCACCCCATCAGCCTTTATCTATTTTGCAGCTTTGTTTATTCACATATGTACACTTAGAATCACTGATTTCTTGAAGAATTGACCCTTTTCTTATTATGAAATTTGCATAAAGAATCATGACATGATGATCCATTTACCATTATGTAATAATCCCTTTTATTATTTAATGTGATTTTCTTTGTTTTAAACTCTACACTATTTTATATTAACATATATAATGCTTTTTAGTTAATATTACCATAATATATATATTTCTGCTCTTTACTTTTATTTTTTATATTGTGTTTGTAAAGAGTTTCCTATAAACAACATATAGTTATTTTATTTTCTTTCATCAAATCCACAAATTTGTGTCTTTTAGCTGGTGATTACTGATGTTTAGGGCTTAAGGCTACAATTCTATTATTTTTCTATTTGTTTTTCTATTTTTTGCCTCTATTTTAACCTTCTTGTCATTTCTTGATTTACTTGAAAATTTGATAGTAGTTTTTCTTTTTTTTTATAAATTCTGCTTTGATTACGCTGTATTTTGGAGAAGGAAATGGCAACCCACTCCAGTATTTTTGCCTGTAGAATCCCAGGAATGGAGGAGCCTGGTGGGCTGCCGTCTATGGGGTCACACAGAGTTGGACACGACTGAAGCGACTTAGCAGCAGCAGTTAGTTTTCTTACTGGTTGCCCTAGGAAATCCAACATACATACATAAGTTATCAAAGCCTATTGTTGCTAATATTTTGCCATTTTAAGTGAAATATTATAATCTTCCTTTTATCTAGGTCCCTATATTCTCTTCATTTTTTCAACATAATCCTTTTGAAGCCAGAAAAATGGGTTTATTGGGAATTGCAAAGAATTCAGGACAGGGAAGCTATGATGAATCATAGGAAAGTCAAAAGTCACAAAGGGAAGGTCAGCTTTTATTAGGCTTCAGGAGGAAACTGGGGAGAGCTTTAAAAAAAAAAAGTTTTTTGGAGAATACATTCAAGGTTATGACAGCTTCTTATTGGCTGCAAGCAGAGTTTAGTGCATTCTTGCTGGGGCAGGGAAAGCTCTTCTTTTTTCAGAAAACAAGAGATAAAATTTCATTTAAAAAAAACAAAGTTCTCCTTTGTGCAGGAAGTAACATTCTTTTAATCAGGCATAAGAAGTTGAAACTGAGAAAATTTTATACAAAGAATTCTATACAAACAGATCAGTTAAAATAATTATTATTCCTAATGGTTTTGTAGGCTACAGTGAGTGATATGGGCTTGAGAGCTCTCCATTTGTGACCCTGACTCCATTTTAAGAAAGGTTTCCCTTTATTTTTATATGAACGTTTTCTTCATCAGATCAGATCAGTCGCTCAGTCATGTCCGACTCTCTGCAACCCCATGAATTGCAGCACGCCAGGCCTCCCTGTCCATCACCAACTCCCAGAGTTCACTCAGACTCACGTCCATCGAGTGAGTGATGCCATCCAGCTATCTCATCCTCTGTCATCCCCTTCTCCTCCTGCCCCCAATCCCTCCCAGCATCAGAGTCTTTTCCAATGAGTCAACTCTTCACATGAGGTGGCAAAGGAATGGAGTTTCAGCTTTAGCATCATTCCTTCCAAAGAAATCCCAGGGCTGATCTCCTTCAGAATGGACTGGCTGGATCTTCTTGCAGTTCAAGGGACTCTCAAGAGTCTTCTCCAACACTACAGTTCAAAAGCATCAATTCTTCGGCGCTCAGCCTTCTTCACAGTCCAACTCTCACATCCATACATGACCACAGGAAAAACCATAGCCTTGACTAGACGGACCTTTGTTGGCAAAGTAATGTCTCTGCTTTTTAATATGCTATCTAGGTTGGTCATAACTTTCCTTCCAAGGAGTAAGCGTCTTTTAACTTCATGGCTGCAAACCATCTGTAGTGATTTTGGAGCCCAGAAAAATAAAGTCTGACACTGTTTCCACTGTTTCCCCATCTATTTGCCATGAAGTGGTGGGACCGGATGCCATGATCTTCATTTTCTGAATGTTGAGCTTTAAGCCAACTTTTTCACTCTCCACTTTCACTTTCATCAAGAGGCTTTTGAGTTCCTCTTCACTTTCTGCCATAAGGGTGGTGTCATCTGCATATCTGAGGTGATTGATATTTCTCCCGGCAATCTTGATTCCAGCTTGTGTTTCTTCCAGTCCAGCGTTTCTCATGATGTACTCTACATATAAGTTAAATAAGCAGGGTGATACATTTTTCTAGTATTAGCTTTCAATTTTAATCATTCTAATATATGTAGTGACATCAGATTAGGGGTTTAATTCCTGATGACTAATAATTTTGAATTCTTTTTCATATGCTTAATCATATTTGTATTCATCATTTTAT
>NW_011495038.1:2726918-2751871 GCF_000754665.1 Bison bison bison | reverse complement strand
TTGAGTGCAGCACTTTCACAGCATCATCTTTCAGGATTTGGAATAGCTCAACTGGAATTCCATCACCTCCACTAGCTTTGTTCGTAGTGATGCTTCCTAAGGCCCACTTGACTTCACATTCCACATTGACAATTATGACAGATGTTATAAATTTGCTTCAGTCATCATATATGATTAAGAAACCCACGATGAGAAGAAGAATCTAGTATATTTACCACGATTTTTTGTCTTTTCTACTGTTTTCCTTTATTTTAAAGCTTCAGATCTTTTTCTATTATCATTTTCTATCTGTAAAACTACTTTCATAAATGCCTAAGGAGTAAGCCTGCTTACATTTTACTAACATGTAAAAATGTGCTGGTAGCAACTTAGTTTTCCTTTGCCAATGTTGTTATTCAGTCACTCAGTCATGTATTTGTGACCCCATGGACTTCAGCACATCAGGCCTCCCTGTCCTTCACCATCTCCTGAAATCTGCTCAAATGCATATCCATTGAATCTGTGATGCCATCCAAAAATCTCATCCTCTGTCATCCTCTTCACCTTCTGCTTTCAATCTTTCCCAGCATCAGAGTCTTTTCTAATGAGTCAGTTCTTCATATCAGGTGGCTAAAGTATTGGACTCTTGAGAGTCCCTTGGACTGCAAGGAGATCCAACCAGTCCATTCTGAAGATCAGCCCTGGGATTTCTTTGGAAAGAATGATGCTAACGCTGAAACTCCAGTATTTTGGCCACCTCATGCGAAGAGTTGACACATTGGAAAAGACTCTGATGCTGGGAGGGATTGGGGGCAGGAGCAGAAGGGGACGACAGAGGATGAGATAGCTGGATGGCATCGCTAACTCGATGGACGTGAGTCTCAGTGAACTTCGGGAGTTGGTGATGGACAGGGAGGCCTGGCGTGCTGCGATTCATGGGGTCACAGAGAGTCGGACACGACTGAGCGACTGGTCTGATCTCTAATCTCTGAAAGTATTGGAGCTTCAGCATCTGTCCTTCCAATGAATATTCAGAGTTGGTTTCCTTTAGGATGGACTAGTTTGATCTCCTTGCAGTCCAAGGGACACTCAAGAGTCTTCTCCAACACCACAGTTCAAAAGCATCAATGCTTCTGTGCTCTGCCTTCTTTATGGTCTAACTCTCACATCCATACATGACTACCGGAAAAACCACAGCTTTGACTATATGGACCTTTGTTGACAAAGTAATGTCTCTGCTTTTCAATATGCTGTCAGGTTTGTCATAGTTTTTCTTGGAAGGAGCAAGCATATTTTCATTTCATAGCTGCAGTCATCATTTGCAGTGATTTTGGAGCCCAAGAAAATAAAGACTCTCACTGTTTCCATTGTTTCCCCATCTATTTGCCATGAAGTGATGGCATCAGGTTCCATGATCTTTGTTTTCTAAATATTGAGCATTAAGCCAACTTTTTCACTCTCTCTCACTTTTCATCAGGAGACTTTTTAGTTCCTCTTAGCTTTCTGCCATAAAGGTGGTGTCATCTTACATATCTGAGGTTATTGATATTTCTCTGTGCAATCTTGATTCTAGCTTGTGCTTCATCCAGCCTGCATTCTTCATGAAGTGCTCTGCCTAGAAGCTAAGTAAGCAGAGTGACAATATGACAATATACAGCCTAGAAATACTACTTTCCTAATTTTGAACCAGTCCATTGTTCCATGTACAGTTCTGTTTCTTCTTGTCCTAAATACAGGTTTCTCAGGAGGCAGGTGAAGTGGTCTGGCATTCCCATCTTTTTGAGAATTTTCCACATTTTGTTGTTATCCCCAATGTCAAAGGCTTTAGCATAGCCAATAAAGCAGAAGTAGGTATTTTTCTTGAATTCTCTTGCTTTTTCTCTAATCCAATAGATGTTGACAATTTGATCTCTGATTCCTCTGCCTTTTCTAAATCCATCTTGAACATCTGGAAATTCTTTGTTCACATCCTCTTGAAGCCTAGTGAGGAGTATTTTGAGCATTACTTTGCAAGCATGTGAAATGAGTGCAATTGTAGTTTGGACATTATTTGGCATTGCCTTTCTTTGAGATTGCAATAAAAACTGACTTTTTCCACTCTTGTGTCTACTACTGAGTTTTCCAAATTTGCAGGCATATCAAGTGCAGCACTTGCACAGCATCATCTTTTAGGATTTGAAATAACTCAACTGGGTTTCTGTCACCTCCACTAGCTTTGTTCATAGTGATGTTTCCTAAAGCCCACTTGACTTCATATTACAGGATGTCTAGTTCTAAGTGAGTGATCACACCATCGTGGTTATCTGGGTTATTAAGAGGTTTCTTGTATAGTTCTTGTGTATTTTTGCCACCTCTTCTTAATATCTTCTGCTTCTTTTATTTCCATATCATTTCTGTCCTTTATTGTGCCCATGAAATATTCCCTTGGTATCTCTAATTTTCTTTAAGAGATCTCTAGTCTTACTCGTTCTATCCTTTGTTTCTTTGCATTGATCACATAGGAAGTATTTCTTATCTCTCTTTGCTATTCTTTGGAATTCTGCATTCAGATGGATATATCTTTCCTTTTCTTCTTTGCCTTTTGGTTCTCTTCTTTTCTCAGCTATTTGTAAGGCCTCCTTGGACAACCATTTTGCCTTTTTGTATTTTTTTTTCTTAAGATGGTTTTGATCACTGCATCTTGAACCTCTGTCCTTAGTGCTTCAAACACACTGTCTATCAGATCTAATCCCTTGAATCTATTTGTTACTTCCACTGTATAATCAGAAGGGGTTTGATTTAGCTCATATCTGAAAGGCCTAGCAGATTCCCCTACTTTCTTCAACTTAATTTTGTCTGAATTTTACAATAAGGAGTTCGTGATCTGAGCCACAGTCTGCTTCCAGTCTTGTTTTTGATGACTGTATAGAGCTTTTCCATCTTCAGCTGCAAAGAATACAATCAGTCTGTTTTTGGTATTGGCCATCTGGTGATGTCCATGTGTAGAGTTGTCTCTCATGTTGTTGAAAGAGATTGTTTGCTATGAGCAGTGCATTCTCTTGTCAAAACTCTGTTAGCCTTTGCCCTACTTTATTTTGTAATCCAAGGCCAGACTTGCCTGTTACTCCAGATATCTCTTGACTTCCTACTTTTGCATTCCAGTCCCCTATAATGAAAAGGACATCTTTTTTTTGGTATTGGTTCTAAAACTTCTTGTAGGTCTTCATGGAAGACTTATTTATTCCGCTGCAGCTTCTTCATCATTAGTGGTTGGGCAGAGACTTGGATTAGTGTGATATTGAATGGTTTGCCTTGGACATGAACAGAGATCATTCTGTCGTTTTTGAGATTGTACCCAAGTACTGCATTTCAGACTCTTCTGTTGACTATGAGGGCTACTTTATTTCTCCTAAGGGATTCTTGTACACAGTAGTAGCTATAATGGTCATCTAATTTAAATTCACCCATTCTGGTCCACTTTAGTTCACTGATGTCTTTGTTCACTCTTGAATCTCCTGTTTTATCACTTCCAATTTACCTTGAGTCATGGACCTAACATTGCAGGGTCCTATGCGATATTATTCTTTACAACATCAGACTTTACTTCCACCACCAGATATATGCACAACTGGGAGTTGTTTTCGCTTTGACTTGGCCTCTTCTTTCCTCCTGGAGCTATTTCTCCACTCTTCTCCAGTAGTATATTGGGCACCTACCGACCTGGTGAGTTCATCTTTCTGTGCCAATAGGACAGTTTTAGTTTAAAAATGATAATGATAATCTTGAAAATAGTTAAGAATGCCTAAATGAGTTGATTTGATGTTCGACTATAGAGCAAGATATAAGCATATGTTTTAGGTATGGTTTAATGACACAAACTACATATACACATGCAATGATTTTACTGCTGTACTAACACTAACTTATTTATTTCTTATACTAGCAATATGAGTAAGATACTATTTTTTATCTATATTCACTTGAAGAAATTGAGGCACAGAGCAGAAAGAGAAATTTTTTTTTTCTTGATAGATTTTTTTTTCATTTTGTCTTTATTATGTTATATATTCCCAAATTATTTTTGAGTGTGGCATAACTTTATAACTAAAGAAATTTTCCAAAAATGATGGTCGTTGATGCTCTGTGCAATTTTGAACAAACTTTAGTGTAAATACAAATACTGAATAGGTTTGTATATATAGTAAAATGTAAGAATTAAGCTAAAATAAATACTTTAAATTACTAAACTATGTAATCAGACATTGAAACACTTACTGGAAAACACTGAAAATTCTTGACATCACTTTTAATAAAAGAAATGAAAATGAAAATAGCAATTAAATTCTTTTACCAAAATTATTATGATTTTCTTTGCATGGAAATTCCAGAAAGGTAAGGATAAGGTGATACAAGTAATGACATGTACCTCTCAGTAATTTGAGTTAAGGTTAAAGTCTTATGTCTTATGGGGAAAAAAAAAATGCTTAAAGTACTATATTTTGATTCAGTTGCCCTATTTCTGAGAATCTGCATTAAAGAATTTACTCCTAACAATGAAAATATTTGTGCACAAGAATGGTGGTTATTGATATTAGGACTCATCTTTAAGTAGTTTCTACATTTTGATCTGTATATAAATTGATAAATTGCATGAAGACAAACCAATTCAGCTAAAATAATATTAAATATTTTTCAAAATTCATGTTGACCACCTGGACTTCATAAAAGTAAACCTTTCAAAAAACCGTATGGGCTTTTTTTTTCTTTTTTACTATTAACATCATCAGATACTATACTATTAACTTGTTTATATTGTTCTATTAAGATGTTTATACTATTAACATCATCACCTGTGATAATAAAAGGAGCTACCTGCTCCACTATCAGGTGATGATATTGTGATGACAATAAAACATTTAACTCTTTCACTCAGAAAAAAAAAAAAAAAATGAATTTTGCCTTTAGCCAGCTCCTAATTGACTTACAGCCATTAGTAGCAGGAAGCAAATTTCCCTACCCACACAACTTGCCTGTGTATGCTAAGTCACTTCAGTCGTGTCCAACTCTGTGACTCCATGGATTGTAGCCTTCTATGCTCCTCTGTCCATGGAATTTTCCAGGCCAGAATACTGGAGTGGGTTGCCATTTCCTACTCTAGGGGATCTTTCCAACACAGGGATCAAACCCATATCTCTTATGTCTCCTTTATTGGCAGGTGGGTTCTTTACCACTAACGGACCAGGGAATCCTTACATAACTTAATTCAGTCACAGGTAGTTGATCCTTTACTATAGTGTGAGTATCTCCCCAAAATCCATATACTGAAACCCTAACTCTCAAAGGTGATGGTATTAGCAAATGGGGCCTTTGGGAAGTGCTTATGTCATGAGGGTAGAGCTACATGAGGGGCATTAGGGCTCATAAGATACATTCCACAGAGCTCTTTATCACTTTCCTCTATGTGAGGATGAAATAAAATGTCTGCAGCCCAGAAGAGGGCCTTCACTTGACCATTCTGGCACCCTACCTAGGACTTCTAGCTCCAGAACTGTGAGCAATAAGTTTTTGCTCTTTATAAGCCACCTGTCTCTGGTATTTGGTTATAGAGCTTCAAACAAATGAAATAAATGCCCCCCCCATTTTCTTAAACACATAAATCACATGTAACTGGTAGATGCATAATTGTACTATATGTACAACTTTTATAATAATCAAGAAAAATGCAAAGTAAAATTTTTCATTGAAAAAACTGAATAACCTATGAAAATATTACTCTGAGACATTCAGATTTTTTTTCTCTGAATCACACTGGTAGAGGACAATAATTACTCTATGTCCTATTGCACAAAATCCTATAAAGATCTTCTGTATTTCCAAAAATAAGACTTCATAAGTATATTAATATTTGAATGACTAATTTAATATATTATCCCTCGGAGTAGTTCTGAAGCCAGAAATTGAAAAAAGAAAGACTGTTTCTTTTGTGTATGTGTAATTTGGAACTCAAGGTACTTAGTAGTGAAAATTATAAAGATCACATTTCTGAGACTACCTACATCCCTATGAAAGAAAAATTTCCCGCAGATCAAGCCAGCCTGAGTATATACTAGCAATTTTTACCTGGTGGGCTACAGTGTAGCTTCCTGTTGGGTTTCCCTGGTGGCTCAGAGGTTAAAGTGTCTGCCTCCAATGCAGGAGACCCAGGTTCAATTCCTGGGTTGGGAAGATCCCCTGGAGAAGGAAATGGTAACCCATTCCAGTATTCTTGCCTGGAGAATCCCCTGGATGGAGAAGCCTGGTAGGCTACAGTCCCCGGGGTCTCAAAGAGTTGGACACAACTGAGCAACTTCACTCACTCACTCACAGTGTAGCTTGCCAGGCTCCTCTGTCCATGGAGTTTTTCAGGCAGGAACACTGGAGTGGGTAGTCATTCCCTTCTCCGGGGGATCTGCCCAATGTGGATAGAATCAGGTCTCCTGTATCTCCTGCATTGGCAGGTGGATTCATCACCACTGTACCACCCACAGGTGGTAAAAGGAAAATCAGATTGCATAATGTGTCAGACTATCAGGCTAGGATAGAGATACCAAGGGAACATTTTATGCAAAGATAGGCATAATAAAGGACAGTAACCACAGGACTGGAAAAGGTCAGTTTTCAATCCAGTCCCAAAGAAAGGAAATGCTAAAGAATGCTCAAACTACTGCACTCATTTCACATGCTAGCAAAGTAATGCTCAAAATCCTTCAAACTAGGCTTCAACAATATGTGAATGAAGAACTTCCAGATGTAAAAGCTGGATTTAGAAAAGGCAGAGGAATCAGAGATCAAATTGTCTACATTGGTTGCATCATAAGAAAATGCTAGAGAATTCTAGAAAAATATCTACTTCTGCTTCATCGACTACACTAAAGCCTTTAACTATGTCAATCAGTTCAGTCGCTCAGTCATGTCTGACTCTTTGTGTCCCTATGCACTGCGGCACACCAGGTCACGCTGTCCATCACCAACTCCCAGAGCTTACTCAAATTTCTGTCCCATTGAGTCCATGATTCTATCCAACTATCTCATCCTCTGTCATCCACTTCTCTTCCTGCCTTCAGTCTTTCCCAGCATCAGGGTCTTTTCCAATAAGTCAGTTCTTCACATCAGGTGGCCAAAGTATTGGAGCTTCAGCATCAGTCCTTCCAATGAATATGCGGGACTGATCTCCTTTAGGATGGACTTGTTGGATCTCCTTGCAGTCCAAGGGATTCTCAAGAGTCTTCTCTAGCACCACGGTTCAAAGGCCTCAATTCTATGGCACTCAGCCTTTTTTATTGTGAGCTCTCACATCCATACATGGCTACTGGAGAAACATAGCTTTGACAATATGGACTTTTGTAGGCAAAGTAATGTCTCTGCTTTTTACTATGCTGTCTAGGTTGGCCATAGCTTTTCTTCCAAAGAGCAAGCATGTTTTAATTTCATGGCTGCAGTCACTATCTGCAGTGATTTTGGAGCCCAAGAAAATAAAATCTGTCACTGTTTCCAATGTTTCCCCATCTATTTGTTATGAAAAGATGGGACCAGAGGCCATGATCTTAGTTTTTTGAATGTTGAGTTTTAAGTTGGCTTTTTCATCACCTCTTTCACTTTCATCAAACTGTGGGAAATTCTTCAAGAGATGGGAATACCAGACCACCTTACCCACCTCCTGTGAAACCTGTATGCAGGTCAAGAAGCAGCAGTTAGAACCAGACATGGAACAATTGACTGGTTCCAAATTGGGAAAGGAGTGCGTGAAAGCTGTCTATTGTCACTGTATATTTAAGCTTAACTTAAATAAGTTAAGCTTATTTAACTTATATTCAGAGTACATCATGTGAAATGCCGGGCTGGATGAAGCACAATCTGGAATCAAGTTTGCTTGGAGAAAAATCAACAACCTCAGATATCCAGATGATACCACTCATGGCAGAAAGCCAAGAGGAGTTAAAGAGCCTTTTCATGAAGGTGACGCTTGCTTCTTGGGAGAAAAGCTATGACCAACCTAGACAGAATTTTATAAAGCAGAGACATTACTTTGCCTACAAAATTCCGTATTATCAAAGCTATGGGTTTTCCAGTAGTCATGTATGGATGTGACAGCTCACAATAAAAAACATCTGAGTGCCATAAAATGGATGCCTTCAAACCATGGTGCTGGAGAAGACTCTTGAGAATCCCTTGAACTGAAAAGAGATCAAATCAGTCAGCCGTAAAGGAAATCAACCCTAAATTTTCATTGGAAAGACTGATGCTGAAGCTCTAATACTTTGGCCACCTGATGGGAAGTGTCAACTCATTGGAAAGACCCTGATGCTGGGAAAGATTGAAGGCAGGAAGAGAAGGGGAGAACAGAAGATGAGATGGTTGGATGGCATAACCACCTCAATGGACATGAGTTTGACCAAACTCTGGGAGATGGTGAAGGATAGGGAAAGCTTGGAGTACTGCAGTCCATGGGGTTGCAAAGAGTCGGGCATGATGAGTGACTGAACATGAGTAAATTAGGCTAGGAGGTGTTAACTGTCCATTATCTGTGTCTGTCCCCCACTACTACCCTGCCAATCACCATCAATACTAGTAATACTTTTAAGAAATAATAGTAAATACTCTTCAGAAACACTATTGCTTATCATTCTCTTGTCGACTCAATAAAACAGAAAGGTAAATTAAAATTTAATTAAGCACTCTGGGTGGAAGGAGAAAATATGCTAAGTCACTTCAGTCGTTTCCGACTCTGTGCGACCCCATAAACGGCAGCCCACCAGGCTCCCCCGTCCCTGGGATTCTCCAAGCAAGAACACTGGAGTGGGCTGCCATTTCCTTCTCCAATGCATGAAAGTGAAAAGTGAAAGTGAAGTCGCTCAGTCGTGTCCGACTCTTAGCGACCCCATGGATTGCAGCCTACCAGGCTCCTCCGTCCATGGAATTTTCCAAGCAAGAGTACTGGAGTGGGGTGCCATTGCCTTCTCCACGAAGGAGAAAGTAGGAAGGTCTTAACTTGCATATTTTCAACAAATTTTTCACAAGAAATAATTAAAAGTCTCTCTGTGGGTCACTTAAAATAGTGGTAGGGCAGAAAACAAAAAGAGAATGGATATACATTGTGATCTAAACATCTTTGTATATTTCTCTATTTATATTATGTGACATAAATAAGCTTTTGCCATATATGCATTCATAATATCAGCTAATGGCTAGCCTAATGAAACAACAGCCTGATGAATTATGAATTTATTTCCATTTTAGAAAGCTTCTCTATCTCTTAATGTTTGAGGTTTTTAAAAATTAATTACCACAATAGTTGATTTACACATGGTGACTTGAGCACCTAACTTAGTCTTAAATTTATTTTAAAATACCAAAAATAGACTATAATATAAAATAGGTAGACAAGCTTGCACAAGAGGTGTCAGAGTAAATAATTTTTATCATTCCCCACTCTGAAGCCCTTTGAGATGAAGAAAAATAAACAAATACAAGAAAACATAACGGAACTATAGGACACTTCCACACCTATTGCTCCAAGTCCATAAATAAATCTCACTTTCAATTCTAATACTGTGACAATAGTGTCATATTAAGTGAAAACACTGGTAAGTGGTATACATCTCTTTTTGTTGAGATGCACCTACAAAAGTACCTGGCACATAATATATGAAATCTAAATGCTTAGTAATAAATAGCACTATTTAAATGTTAAAAGCTAAAACTTAAAAAATATATAAAGATGAAAATTATAGCGTTGCAATGGTACTTGTAGGTGTAATATTCATCATACCACCATTAGGATGTTCTTTATTTTTGATAGTACCAAAAATACTTTTGGGGTTCCCTGGTGGCTGAGATGGTAATGAATCTGCCTGCAATGCAGGAGATACAGGTTCCATGCCTAGGTCAGGAAGATACCCTGGAGAAGGGAATAGCAACCCACTCCAGTACTCTTGCCTGGAGATTTATGTATAAAGGAGCCTAGCGCGCTATAGTCCATGGAGTTGCAAGGAGTTGGACACAACTAACACACACACCCAAGAATATTTTTAAAGCTGTAAACATATCAGTCTCTGAAAAAAATGTGAAAGATATAAAAAAGTCTTTAAATAATATAAAATTTTATTAACACAACAATAAACTGGAATTAAATAACAAAAGTACTAATAACAACAAAATAGAAATATTTTTAAAGAAACCACTAGACCAAGGATATTCATATAACAATTACAAGAGTAACTGAAAAATAGCGATGAAAATCTTATATATCTAAACCTGTGGGGTAGCTAAACTGAGGAGTTATCCATAGATCAAGAATGTTATTGCAAAATAATAAAATCTGGATTTCCTGTATTAGTAAAAGAAAATCAATAAAATGATAGGCAAATTCTAGAACAAATTCTTTGAATAAGAAAATATATTCATAAGAAAGATAAATCAGAAGACATTTTAATAAAGATAAATAGAAAATCATAAATACATAAAATTAGTCAGGACATAAGAAAAAAGTCACAGCTACAGATGACCTTTTATTATTTTAATTGCTTATTAAATATGCTTTTTTTTTTTTTTATAACTAAGAGAATGTATTTTACCGGTAGCTTCCTTTGGCTACTGGAGCAATATAATGAATAGAAATAGCAGTAAAGATTATTGACACACACAGCCTCAGGATCTCTCAGCCACTTGAGATGTGTGTCAAGGACACCATAAATATTAAGCAATGTCTTGATCCATGCAAAATTCAAGCAAAGGAATAATCACAAAGACTTTTTAAGTTCCACTCTGTCCCATCATCATTGTTATTCACAAGGGCTAAAATGTTGTTCCCAAAAATGTTGATAATGTTTATCATTGACGACAGGTGATAAAGTTTTTGATCTTTATTTTACTGTACTAGACAAGATTTATGATCTTAATATTAAAAACTAAAAGTTTTTTTTTTTTATTTTTACTATTATTATTGCAAACCTAAGGACATTTCTCTGAATGCAAACAAGAAACAGCAAAATAGAAAGGAGTTATTAAAGGCAGGCATTGCTCACATCTTCTTATTGTGGCTTGTATTTGCTGCTGTATGGGAACTTTTGAATTTATTGGAATTTGCAATAATGTTTGCCAACATATGACATGAAAAACTTGGCCAGAATTTTTGCCAAACTCCCTTTTCAGAAGGATAGTTTCTGAATCAAAGTGACAAAAGTATTTTTTGAACTAGGAGTTCATGGGAAGGTATAAGTTAGCAATGCAATATATAATTCTAATAGTATTTGCTATTAAACAACTTTTACGTTAAAATGTTAAATGCACTTGGTATCAGTAAATGAACTAATATCTATATAAAGGAAAATTACTGTGTGTGTTGCCATACAGAGCCCATTTGACCATCTTAACTTACTTAACCAGTAAGTTAATTAAATGGAAGTTTAGTCAAGCAAGTATTAACAGTTCATTTGTGTGCGTGTGTGTGTGTGCGCATGTGAGCGAGTATTGGAGACTGGGTTCTACTATAAAGCGAAGGGAAAAGAAACTAACAGCTGTTTAATATCCAGTAAGAACCTAACATTGTTATAGACCCTTATCACATATTTTATCTCATTTTGTCCTCATAACACAGCTGTTAGGTATTATAATTCCCACTCTATACATGATGAAACTGCAGCTCAGAGAGTTTAAGTAATTTGGCCAAAGCTATAAAGCCAGCAAGGAGCAAAGTCTGAATTCTAATCTAATGTCACTTTGTTACTGATTAGCAAAGAACATTTTCTTTCCATTATACTACTACATTAATAGAGGTAACTAATTTGATTTAATTGTTCAATGACTTTAGAGACACTTCAAATCTGTTACAAATGATACAGCTACTTATAGACACACCTAAAACAAGTAGCTCAAATTAGAAGATATCCAGTCCTCTCAGCAAGATGAACTTTACTTTAAAACACTGTGAAAATTTGCTTTTCACAAAGCAAGCTAAACTAAAGAAAAATTCATTCATGTCTTCAGATTTTAAGTATGGAAACTCATTAAAAAAAAAAAGTAGACTAAAATAGTATGAACATCAATCTACCTTGACTAAAAGGCAGAATTAGAAGTTTAATTCCACTGTCCCTTTGTCTCAGGATAACAAAGAACTCAGTTCAATCTCTCAAAACAAGAGTGTTGCACTGAAGAAGCAGTGAATATTAGGTATAGGTCTATAATCTATACTTATCAAAAATCAAAATCTTCAGTTCTCTTTGCATTTGGCTAAAATTCCATGCATAATTCCAATTACCTTTACTCTAGGTGCTCAATGAACTAAGTTTAGAGTAAATGAATCTTTAGTATTTGTTTTCTGAGAGATGGCCATAACCATTAGTTCATCCCTCTGATTATAACTTTAAAGATTTGACAGTCACTGTTATTTATACTTTTTATTGATTTCACAAATGTGAATTGATTTATTCTGCCAAGAAATTTAACTTGCCCAAATTGCATCTTACAACACTTAGAAGATAATATTTCACTTTTTTCATTTTGTTTAGTCTGGAAAGCAGAAGGAATGACAAATGAATAATCCTAAGTAAATAATAAACTTCAAATACTTAAGACTGGAACTCAAAGAATCCATCAGTAATTTTCTACTATACAAAATGTACATGACTCATTTTTTGAATTTGCATAAAAGTTCAAAATGAGATATCCACTTTCATGATACAAGCCGAACTATTAAAAATGTGTTTTGTGAAATCTTATGAAAATCATAAAGAAACATATCTGTTTCCATTTATGCTGTATGCTACCTACCTTTGTCCTATTTGACCTTCATCCATTGCTTTGTATTTTTTAGCTTCGGTGCTTTAAAATTAAGCCAATATAATAATAATTATATTACAAATTCAAATGTTTTTCAATATTTCCATTTCTTTTGCATGTTTCAGTTCTAATCTCCAAGCCATTTACTTTAAAATTTGACTTATCATAAATTAAGTTGCAGTTACAGTAAAAATTGTTTTTAGATAAAAGTTGAATTGAAAGAACTACAATTCTCAGACATCTCTGGACAGCAAGTAAGTTTATTCTCCTCAATAATTAACAATTTTAGAAGTGCCAAAGTTTAAAGGAGGAACCCATGTATCATTTCTTCAAACTAAGCCTCAAGTCTTCAACTTCAAGGACATGCCTATGCATAAATCAGTTTTCCTGAAGGAGTTAAAAATGATTAGATAGTATATATTTCATGTAGAATGACTGGGCAAATGAACTTTATATAATGAGCATTAAATGGTTAAATCATAAATAAGAGGAGCCAGAGGCAGAAAGTATGTGTGATTGCGAAAGAATCATAGAGTTCGATGGTTCCTATAACAAATCATAGCACAGGAACCAGTTTTCTCATCACTAGAAAGCTAGGAGTTTAGAATACCCTCCTGTTACTGTTGTATGTCTCAAAGGCAGTGGAATAATAAAAAGAGGCATAAAAGGTGTATAGAAAGTTACACATGAAAGTTTTAGATATGAAGAGTGCACAGATACATCAAAAGGAATTCAATGACTGGGATTGATATTTCCAGGCACTAAGAAGCTCAGATGGTTTAGTATGACAGTGATTAAGTTACACTGAGTTAAAACAGTCATAACTGGAACTACAGAAATAAAATCAATTCAGATTTTGTGTTTAAATCTGAACTTTGAAGAGTTTCTGAAGAAAAGAATATATAATTCTTGCCTACAAGCATTGAATAATTCAAGTAAAAGGGACTGCTCATGAGAGCAATATTCTGCAAGAAATATTCTGGAGTCTAAACCCTCTCGGGGGCTCTACTTTGAAAATCATGTATACAATTGAAAGAGGGAGAGGAAGATATGCCTTCAAAGGGAAAGGGGTTAAATTGATAGCTTAGATGGAGCCAATGCTAGAGACATAAATCCTGAGTAAGGTGGAAGCGCATATGGAAGTGAACTGAAAGAGGAGTCATTAAAAGTGACTGAAAGCACCAAGTCATGACATAATGTGGGTGGGTTAAGCTACGAATTTCAAGACCTAAGACAGAAGTTGTGTGGCAAGGGGAGGGGGGCAGGGAGGGTGTTTCTGAGAATTTCCTTTTATAAGGACACTGTACTTGTAACCTTGCATGGCCAAGGCAAACTCTTAAAAAGTGATCAGATTGGGTCAACGAGATGGGAGGGATGGCTGGGGAGACAGACTGATTTAGAATTTTGTTCGATTAGTATAATATATGCTAAGATAGGGATTTCCCTGATAGCTCAGTTGGTAAAGAATCCACCTGCAATGCAAGAGATTCTCATTCAATTCCTGGGTTGGGAAGATCCCCTGGAGAAGGGATAGGCTACCCACTTCAATATTCTGGCCTGGAGAATTCCATGGACTGTATAAACCATGGTGTTGTAAAGAGTCAGACGTGACTGAGCGACTGTCACTTTCAAATTTTTAAATACTTATTAATTCAACAATATTCAGCAACTATTTTGGGGCCCCTACTATATGATTGTTGTTGTTAAGTCATGTCCGATGTTTTTCCAATCCCTTGGATTGTAACCCATTGGGCTCCTCTGTCCGTGGAATTCTCCAGGCAAGAATATTAGAGTGGGTTGTCATTTCCTTCTTGAGGGAATTTTCCTGATCCATGGATCAAACTTGTATCTCCTATTTTTTAGGCAGATTCTTTACTGGTGAGCCATCAGGGCTACTCATGGTTAGCCCCAAGCCCTATTCTAAGTCCTGCTCGTGAGAGTACTATTCTGCAAGAAATATTCTGGGACCTTAAGTTGGTTTATAGTTTTGAATGAGGGAGAGGAAGATGAGTTTTCAAAGGGAAACTGATAAAACAGTCATAACTAGAACTACAGAAATAAAGTCAATTCAGGTGTTGTGTTTAAATCTAAACTTTGAAGAGTTTCAGAAGAAAAGAATATGTAGTTCTCACCTACAAGGTTTGAATAGTTCAAGCAAAAGAGGCTGCTCATGAGAGCACTAAACAATTTTTATCTAAGAAATTGGGGGAAAAAATTTTGTTCCTGGAAAAATTAATAGATGCTTCACCACTAACCTCCACACCCTCATCTAGTTTGTGAACACTTGTTTCTACCTTTTCAAGATATTCTGAAATCTCTGTGGCTGCACTGAAAATGAAAAAGGATTTGATAAGCTTGTGTTAGTTGCTCAGTCATGTTGGACTCTTTTGCGACCCCACAGACTATAGCCCACCATGTTTCTCTGTCCATGGAATTACTCCAAGCAAGAATACTGAAGTGGGAAGCCATCCACTTCTTTTGGGGATCTTCCCAACTCAGAGATAGAACCCAGGTCTCCTGCATTGCAGGCAGATTCTTTACCAGCTGAGCCACAATGGAAGCCCTGGGCTCACATAAAGTATATCTAGTATTTTGACCTTAGATTCAGGAATATATTTGCTTATATTAAAAATAAACCAGATTAAAAAAATTGTGAGGGTACCAGAAAAACTCAAAAGTGCCCACTCCAAAGTGTAACTGGCTCCTGAACATTTATGTTATACATATCTTAATTAGTACTGATTGGCAATGTAAAATTAATTCTGTCATCTATCTTCATTTTTAGAAAGAGCAAAATGATTTTGTCAATGGGTTTTTTCCCATTGTATTTATTATGATTGTGAGAGTCCAAAAATAATAACAAACATCTGACAAATGGTAGATGCCCTGTAAATATTGATAAAATGAATGAAATTAATGAATGAGCCTCTGTTCAAATGCAAAATACTCGTTTAAGTTTGTAACTTAGAGATTCTAACTGCTCCCCTGGAAGCACAGATCAGTAGATCCCATGTTAGAAGACTCAGCTCCCTCACTCCTAATAGGAACTGTAGTTCTAAAGAGCATCTTGACTTTCCCTCAGTTTCCTTTATCTCTCCAGAGGTTTTATTTCCAAATTCTTTACTCACACTTTGCTTTTTGTTTTACCTCCCTTATCTAATTCAATTTATCAGTTTCTTCTTTTTCTAATCATCCAGCATTATGACTCAAAATTAACCTATGCTGATGTTAAGTTGTCAATATTATGGAGAAAGCATAAAGATATAAAACCACATGGTGGCTCAGATGGTAAAGAATCCACCTGCAGTACAGGAGACCTGGGTTTGACCCCTGAATTGGAAAGATCCCCTGAGGGAGGGCATGGCAACACACTCCAGTATTCTTGCCAGTATCACTGCCATGGACAGAGGAGCCTGGCATCTCAAAGACTAACACACACACACACACAACATACAATTTAACCACAATCAGGGAGGATTTAATCTTGACAACTCTATAGGAATTAAAATCCTTGTAGTTTTTCTAAAGAACTAACTTTATAAACTCAGTCTCTCTTTCCACAGTCTGACTGCCTTATTTGGGCCATCTCTTTTATCAGGTGTGATCTCAGGGAGCACAAACTAATTGCAATTTAACCAGACATAATTAAAATGGCAATTACTCCCTGCCTCCCTCCCCTTAATACAGAATGTATTTTTAATTGATTTGGGATTATAATTGTCACTTATTTTCCCTTGAGCAGATAGTATGAAGATAAGTATATATGGAAACATAGGAACGAAGTATGTGTTTATTATTTAGACTCAACCTAAATTGTTTGCAGCAAGTTGAACTTTCTTTCCTATTTGCTTACCATGACACAGATTTACTCTACCCCTGCCAGAAAGCAACTCTGAATTATAAAATAAAGAAAGCAATTTATCTAGTGAAAAGTTAAAGTGTTAGATGCTCAGTTGTGTCTGATTCTCTGTGGCCGGCCAGGCTCCTCTGTCCATGGATTTCTCCAGGCAAGAATACTGGAGTGTGCAGCCATTCCCTTCTCCAGGGGTTGAGCCCAGATCTGCGCTGCAGGCAGATTCTTCACCATCTGAGCCACCAATAAGGCTTAGACATTGGGACATCTACCTAGCTCTCAGATCACCTGCTCTGGAGGAAGACATGCCTGCAGGACACTCAAGTAAACTTTGGAGATGCCCTTATGGCAAAAATAAAACTATAGCTTCTTGAAAGCATCCAGCATTAATTTGCCAGATGTGTGTGAGCCACTTTGGAAGTATGTCCTCCAGCCCTACTCAACCCTTCAGATGGGCAGCAACCATAAATGCCATCTTATTATCTACAATTGTAAAAGAAACCTTGGGCCCTAACCACCAAATTAACCCACTCTCAAATTCCTGACGGACGGAAACATTTATGTGAGATACAAATGTTTTTAGTTAACCAGTTAAAGGTTGGGGTAACACAGTCATGAATATCTAAAAAAGGTTTTGTTTGAGTTAGGATAACCACTCTGCTATGCATTCTGGGATGTCCTTCTGCACTTTAGTCTTCTTCCTTAACTGTACTCATGTGGGTAATATACATGAGTATTCCTGCCAATAAGGGGACGACATTCGCTGTGTACCCTTCCTCACTGTTTTGACCATTCCAAGAAAACAACTTGAGACAAATCTGCATCTCTATAATTTTTATGCTGTTATAATTTTCCCATTAATGTACTCTGAATTCCTTATTTCAAAAAACCCATAAAAGAGATGCCCAAGGAATTCTGCAATTTATAAATTATATCAGAAGCATATTCCAAAAAATTGTTGTAAAGACATCAAGAAAAGTTATGCAGAACTTCATTCCTCGGAAGAAATGCCATAGGAAATAAGAACAGCTCATTGGGTAAGAGGAAAATCCTTTCTGTTCAGTCTAATAAATCCCCATATTCTTTTAGACAGGGACCTTGGGTCATCACATTTTCTTCTTCATAGAGCTCCTCTGTGCAGCCCTGAAGAGGGGAAATAAATCAGTTAACTCAATGGGAACTTAATCTCTTTCTAAGGCCAGGAAACACGGAGAGGAGATTAGGATTCATGGTAACGTCACTGAAAAGATCTAGACCATGTAAGTTTGTAATTTCCTGAGGATGTTTTCATTTATAGCTCTTGTTAGATAAAAACAGCTAAGCTACCTAATAAAAGGTGGAGTTTAAAAAAAAAAAAAAAACTCCTAATTTCAAAGGTGAAATATTAGTTTCATTAAATCTTTTGCTTCAGATACTATTCAAGCAATACTTATATTAGATATTGGGCTTCCCTGATGTCTCAGATAGTAAAGAATCTGCCTGCAATACAGGAGACCCAGGTTCAATCCCTAGGTTGGGAAGATCCCCTGGAGAATGAAATGGCTACCCACTGCAGTATTCTTGCCTGGAAAATCCCATGGACAGAGGAGCCCGAGAGCTACAGTTCATAGGGTCTCAAAGAGTCAGACATGGCAGAAGGACTAACACTTTCACTATATTTGGTAAAATAATCTCACTTGACAAATTTTCTTTGGCCACTAATTTACCACCCTTCCACCAACTTTACTAGAGGAAACCTGTTGTTACAGCTTTCCTTGTGAACTTAGGTTTAGTTTTGAGTCCACAGAAAGGAATAATAAAGAAAGTAATAGGAGAATCGGAGAAGGCAATGGCACACCACTCCAGTACTCTTGCCTGGAAAATCCCATGGACGGAGGAGCCTGGTAGGCTGTAGTCCGTGGGGTCGCTAGGAGTCAGTCAGACATGACCGAGTGACTTCAGGTTCACGCATTGGAGAAGGAAATGGCAACCCACTCCAGTGTTCTTGCCTGGAGAATCCCAGGGACAGGGGAGCCTGGTGGGCTGCCGTCTATGAGGTCCCACAGAGTCGGACACAACTGAAGCAACTTAGCATAGCATTAGCAATAGGAGAATGTTGGCCTTTCAGGAGGAATATCTGCATTTATTAGTACATACCCAGGTAATGAAGGTGGCAAGCAGGTGCTAAGCTCACAGAGAAGCTCAAAGCAGTAACAGCATAAAAGAGGTGAGGAAGACCTAAAAGAGAGGGCATTTTCTCAGCCCTTTTTTTTTCAGAGTTTAAACTGATGGATGGGACACTTGGTCATTTTCACAGCAGGCAGCACTTGCCAGTTATTCTCCTGTTACTGACTCCATGAATCAACTTAATGAGAGGAGGTAGAGGTTAGAATTTCATTAAATGCCACTGCACAGCACTTCTGAACATGCCCTATTAGCAATTTAAACCATGCTGAGACTCACTTCCTCTCCTTCCTTTTCCCTCCCCAAAGAGAAAAAAAATACCACCCCCTTTTTGTCCCCATTTTAATCCTACTGCTATTTATTCTTTTACTAATCTGCCATTTTTATATCCATAATCTTTTTATGCTTCTTTCACCCCCTATGAATCTATTATCCAGAAATCAAGAGACATAAATACAAAGAATTTTGCTACTTTGCATGTGTTGAAGTTTCATTCAATAGCATTCTCATTTTGGGGAAGAAAAACCCTGCTTTTCCTTATTAGCAAACCAGCAATGTTTTAACCTACTTTCCATCACTAAACACAGCTTTGCTTTTGAAAATGCTAATATTCAATGAAATTAAACCAAGGCATCCTGTCTTTTAAGATATTTTTTCCTTTCACTCATGAAATGCATAATACTAAAGCTGATTGCATGGCTGACTCCATTATTAGATAACCCCAAAATGTCAAATGGTACTGTTTAAATCAGGTGAGCAAAGCAGAATTACTAGTCCCACACAGGAAAATTGTGCACCATTATAGAATCAGTGAAAAGAAGCTTATAGGAATTTCACAGTTTGAAATTAATAATCGAGTTTTAGCTCCTGTATTTTTTTTTTCACCTCATTTCCATTTGGGTACTGGAAGCCAATACATTCAAAAGGAACAATTAAACTCTCTTGACATCATGAACCTCCTGCAGCTGGGTCAGGACACTGTGGGCAATTAGATGGCCCAATGTAGGTCATTCAAAGCATAATCAGTTTCCTATTGTTTTCTTGCAAGAGACAGTGAGTACCCAAAGCTCATCACCATTGTTACTTGGTTGGGCTTTTGTTCATTTACTTTTGGTTGTTTTTAAATCTTATTCAGGTACATTTCCATTCTTAACTAATTTCGCATGGAAAATGAAAGTTGTTCTGTTCTTTCTATTCACTTGTGACTGGGGAAGAATTCATGTAAACTAGAATCTCTCCATTTGTGCTATACTACTATGGAGATTGTGGGAATTTTTCAAAGAAAGTAAATTGTTGCAATCAGATACTGCTCATTCAAAAAGGTAATACTTCATCAGACACATGCTATTCCAGGTAGTTCTAAAAATGCCTACACCTTAACTGGCCCAACTAATAATAGAAAGTTAATTAGAAAAGTAAGCCTTAAGAGTTCAGTGACTTTGCAGCCATGAATAAGTGCAATTTTCTACCCAAAATAGTTTCCTAAACAATAGAAACTGTTAAGCTGGAAAAGAAAACGTTGGCAAGATAAGAAACCTTAAAAACAGGACTCCAAAGTAACCATAATTTTCCAAGGAAGCTATTCGATAGTCATTTGCCTTTTGGCAATGCTCCCAAATACTGAACATCCTTTCAGAGTGCCAAAATGAAGGGGCATTGTAACGTGAATTTTGACATTTTATATTCTCTAGGTATGAAGTAACCGATTTTCTGGAGAAATTAAAAAGGGAAGGGGCCAGAGAGAGCTCTAAACCAAATATCCTTCTGTCCAGGAAGTTTCCAAATATCTCTACTCAGTGATAGTTTCTCCCTTCTCTGGGCCACTTTAGGACTTTTCTCAGACCTCTTTAAAAGTATTTGAATGCTCTAGGACTAAGAAAGTATGTCTTGGCTTTCCCTGCTAGATAGCTGCTCAACTCTTTAAATACAGAAATTGGTATTAGTCAATTTTGTATTTCTAAAGCCTGATTTAGTATCTGGCATTTATTAAATTCAATAGCAATAAATGCACATTTCTCCTAACATGAATTCATAATCTAGCAGAAATTTCCAGAACTTGCTCTAATTTTTCAAGATCCAAAAAAACAAGTATTGATTTGTACATAATTCTAGGACATAGCTTTTTCTTTAATTATTCTCTTAAGATATTAACTTATCCAAGAATGAACTTAAATGACAATGTAATAATGTAACCAAGCTAACAAAAATCAAGGGATCTGCTCACAATGAGGGCAAACTTCTCTTATATCTAAAGTATTCATTTTGCTGAAACTACAAATATTCATCATCTGAATATATCTCTTATCAACATTAGAAGCATATAAAATTTGATTTCCATATGATATATAAGAATAATTATGAATAGATTTCTGAGTTCTGGTTCATGATCCCAGGCTTATGACCTAGATTATAAGAGCCTAAATTAACTTACACATCCTTCTTTCTAATATATACATATATATATGTATATATATATATATATATAAAATGAAAGATTCAAAGTACATGGAAGTGATTTGAAAATCATAAAATACCTCACAGCTGGGCCCTCAAAACAGAATGGAAGAGCTAAAATTTAAGTCGTTGAAACTAGACATGAATGATAAAGTTTTCAAATATCAAATCCCAAGAAATAATCAGCTATAAGAGTTGATCTATCACTTCATTTCATTTCACATGTATTGCTATAGATCTTTCACTGAATATATAGCATATTGACCTGAGTTATTGCACTTGTGAGCCCTTGTTTTTCATGAAAGAAATGGCCTACTTTCCAGAAATCATTGAAACATCTCTGGGGAAATTATACAAGATCCCAGCTGTGAGGGGGAAAAAAATCGATACGTGATGTAAAGAAGAATAAATATTGTTGATGATGGGTCAGGAAAGGTTAGTAATAAGTTAGAGATCACTATCAGTATACAATAAGGAATCTATGGTATTCTTAAGTAACAAGTGAAAAAATAAATCTCACAATATTTTGTCAATCAATGGCTTCCAAATCAATAGAAGTATACCCACTTGTTCTGCTAAGTTGAAAACTGGTAGTTCGTTTTGTTTTTTTTTTTTTTTTTTTTAGGACTGAAACCAGAATAGAAGGTATCCAGTGTAGTATCTTAAAGTATGTTTATCCAAAACTTCTAATTTTAACAAATTAAATTCACATGTTAAACAATTTAAAAATGCAGAAAAAATTAACAGCTGTTTTTGAAGTGGTTTAGGTTTGAAAAATATCTCACCATGCATGTAGCAGTATATAAGTTCAAGTTTTACTTATTGCTTTTTGATAATTTAATATCCTAGAAATAAAATCTAGCTTTTCCTGTGGTTGGAGTAACTTGCTTGTGTTCCTACAGCAACAAGCTAAAAACATAAGGCAGAACAAGTTCAATTAATAATTCCTCTTCTCATATACCTCAGAGTGGGGGAAAAAAGGATGAGAAATTGATATGCTTTCTGATTCTAGAGATTTATGACACTAAAGATGAAAACAGTCAGTACAGATCAGTCATTTAATGCTACATTATATTAAAACTTTCTAACAGATTGTTACTCTAGATTTTTCAGGTTAGTATGAGATATTTTTCAATAAAACAGTTTTTTATTCTTATTTTATTTTGAAGTAAAGCTAGAATGCTGAATTTTTTGGATTTTTAACAATAATTCTATTAAAATTATTTATTTTCTAATACAAATATCATGCATGCTTCTAATTATGCAATGTGTTGCCTATATAAGATTGTGTGTCATCTCATCACTTAATATGTTTATACAAAGTATATATATATATATATATACTTTGTATAAACATATTAAGTGCATTGTATTGAATGCATTTATATATTGGGTTGCCCAAAAAGTTCCTTCAGTTTTTAAGCAAAACTACAAGACAAATTTTTCATTTTCACCAAGAACTTTATTGAACAATGTATTCACCATTTTGATCTACTACCTTCTGCCATTTTTTCGGCAACTTCATAATTCTTATCTTTCCAAAACTTTTTATCTTTCTGAAAAAAAACTGTTCCCGGTTCCTTTTACAGTCTTCTAATGAATTGAATTATATTTTTCCACTAAGAGAATTTTGTAAAGACCAAAATAATGTCTGGTGATATGGCAGATGTCTGGTGATATGCCTGGTGATATGATGGATGAATAAGACTCTCCCTCCAAGCTGTAACAGTTTGTGCCTGGTCATCAAAGAAAATGCAGTCTTGTGTTATCCTGATGGAAGACTAGGTGTTTTCTGTGGACTAATTCGGGCCACTTTTCACCAAATGCTGCTTTCAATTGGTCTAATTGGGAGCAATACTTATTGGAATTAATTGGTTTTCTGAAAGGAGTTAATAATAGATGACTCCCTTCCAATCACACCATATATAGAACATCACCTTCTTTGGATGGAGACCAGACTTTCATGTGGTTGGTGGTTGTTCATTTCACTTGCCACACCATCTCTTTCATTCTACATTATTGTACAGTATCCACTTTTCATCATCCCTCACAATTTGCTTTTAAAACATAACAGTTACCAATACAATATTGTAAAGTAATTAGCCTCCAATTAAATTAAATAAACGTATATTAAAAAATTAAAAAAAAAAAAACAGTTTCAGTAGAGAATTCCAGGCAGAAAAATGGTAAAGGAGGGTTTTTTTTTTTTTTTCACTTATGTGGAATCCAAACAACAAAATAATTAACATAACCAAGCTGGTGTAAATGATTTTCAGTGCTTGATTTGAATATTTTTAATATATAGGCTATCTCCTATGTGGTGTAACATTGATTGTTCTCAATTCATGTCTGGATTTAATTGTTATCAATTTCCACCAGTCTACCTGACTGTGGAGCATTGTCCAGCAAGAAATCTCCAGCATAAAACTTCACAAACCACTTTTAACATGTTCAATCAGTCACAACACCTTCTTCATACACTACATAAATCTTTTATTTTTTTTTACTCCAGTTGCATTTTTACCTTTCTTGAAATAATAAAGCATAATATGCTAAAAATGTTGCTTTTCCTCCTATCTTCAAAATTAAAATGTCTACACAAAAATTCACCAATTTTGATGTTTCTTTTAAAATGCACACTGATATGACAGCTGTGCAAATGCAATCTAACAAGATCATTTCAAATGAAGTCAAAGGCAGCTAAGCACTACTTGAGCCATCTTATGGAAAAAATAGAATGAATGTTTGTCCAACCCAATATAGTTCTGTAATTGTTGGGTTGGCCAACATATACTCTTTTAGAATGCATCTTACTGTCTTGCTCACTGTCATTACTCTTAACATTTATACTTCATACCTCTACTTCTTCTCCTATAATTTTCTCTTGATACTCTAGTCAAGTTTTGACTCTATTATTCTCTATTATCTCACTGAATGTGCTCTGTGCGAGATCACCTTACATTGTTGTCTTTAACCATTGACTATTCCATCTTTCTTAAAATGCTTGCTTTGTTTGCTTTAAGAGCCTCCATACTTGTTCTTATTGCTTTCCCTCCTTGCTGGCCATTCCTTTTTTATTTATTTATTTATTTATTTATTTTTTTGATTGAATCAAAGTTTAATTTTATTTTATTTTTAAACTTTACATGATTGTATTAGTTTTGCCAAATATCAAAATGAATCCATCACAGGTATACATGTGCTCCCCATCCTGAACCCTCCTCCCTCCTCCCTCCCCATACCATCCCTCTGGGTCGTCCCAGTGCACTAGCCCCAAGCATCCAGTATCGTGCATTGAACCTGGACTGGCATCTCGTTTCATACATGATATCTTACATGTTTCAATGCCATTCTCCCAAATCTTCCCACCCTCTCCCTCTCCCACAGAGTCCATAAGACTGTTCCATACATCAGTGTCTCTTCTGCTGTCTCGTACACAGGGTTATTGTTATCATCTTTCTAAATTCCATATATATGCATTAGTATACTGTATTGGTGCTTTTCCTTCTGGCTTACTTCACTCTGTATAATAGGCTCCAGTTTCATCCACCTCATTAGAACTGATTCAAATGTATTCTTTTTAATGGCTGAGTAATACTCCATTGTGTATATGTACCACCGCTTTCTTATCCATTCATCTGCTGATGGACATCTAGGTTGCTTCCATGTCCTGGCTATTATAAACAGTGCTGTGATGAACATTGGGGTA
>NW_011495038.1:2712819-2726818 GCF_000754665.1 Bison bison bison | reverse complement strand
GATCATAAGGCAGTTCTATTTCCAGTTTTTTAAGGAATCTCCACACTGTTCTCCATAGTGGCTGTACTAGTTTGCATTCCCACCAACAGTGTAAGAGGGTTCCCTTTTCTCCACACCCTCTCCAACATTTATTATTTGTAAACTTTTGGATCGCAGCCATTCTGACTGGTGTGAAATGGTACCTCATAGTGGTCTTGATTTGCATTTCTCTGATAATGAGTGATGTTGAGCATCTTTTCATGTATTTGTTAGCCATCTGTATGTCTTCTTTGGAGAAATGTCTATTTAGTTCTTTGGCCCATTTTTTGATTGGGTCATTTATTTTTCTGGAGTTGAGCTGTAGGAGTTGCTTGTATATTTTTGAGATTAGTTGTTTGTCAGTTGCTTCATTTGCTATTATTTTCTCCCATTCTGAAGGCTGTCTTCTCACCTTGCTGATAGTTTCCTTTGATGTGCAGAAGCTTTTAAGGTTAATTAGGTCCCATTTGTTTATTTTTGCTTTTATTTCTGATATTCTGGGAGGTGGGTCATAGAGGATCCTGCTGTGATGTATGTCAGAGAGTGTTTTGCCTATGTTCTCCTCTAGGAGTTTTATAGTTTCTGGTCTTATGTTTAGACCTTTAATCCATTTTGAGAAAGAAGAATGGAACTGGAGGAATCAACCTACTTGACTTCAGGCTCTACTACAAAGCCACAGTTATCAAGACAGTACGGTACTGGCACAAAGACAGAAATATAGATCAATGGAACAAAATAGAAAGCCCAGAGATAAATCCACGCACATATGGACACCTTATCTTTGACAAAGGAGGCAAGAATATACAATGGATTAAAGACAATCTCTTTAACAAGTGGTGCTGGGAAAACTGGTCAACCACTTGTAAAAGAATGAAACTAGACCACTTTCTAACACCTGGCCATTCCTTTTTAGTGTCCTTTATAGAAAATTTCACTTTGTTCTGGTCATGTGACCCAGAGCTTGGTTCTTGAATGCAGTTAGTTTTCTATCTGTATTTTGTCTCCAGATTATCTCATTCAGTCCTTCTGGCTACAAATATTATCTATAGTTTGATGTGCTCTTGTGCTCAGTCACTTTAGTCATGCCTGACTCTTTGCTACCTTATGGACTGTAGACTTCCAGGCTCCTCTGTCCATGGGATTCTCCAGACAAGAATACTGGAGTGGGTTGCCATGCCCTCCTCCAGGGGATCTTCTCAACCCAGGGACTGAGCCTGCATATCCTGCATTAACAGGTGGATATTTTACCCACTGATCCACCTGGGAAGCCCAGTATAGTTTAATACCCTCAAGTTTATAAACCTCCTGCCCTGCCCTCTCTCCTGAACTTTTGATTTGGATAAGAAAAATAGTTACATGGCATTTCCACTTGATTTCTAAAGGCATCTCAAACTCAACATGCCCCAAACTTAATTCCCTTGTCTTGTTTTCCAATTTTTAGTAATCAACATGTTTATTTATCAACCCCTCTCTTATCTCTTGTGCTTCCCTGGAAGCTTAGATGGTAAAGAATCCAGCTGCAGTGCACAAGACCTTGGTTCAAATCCTGGAGAATCGAATGGCTACTGACTCCAGTCTACTTGCCTGGAGAATTCCAAACCCAGAAGAGCCTGGTAGACTACAGTCCATGGTGTCACAAAGAGTCAGACATAACTGAGTGACTAACACACACTCTTAACTCTTTTAATTTACATTCAACTCATGAGCACAGCTTCTTGATTCTCCTTTCTCAATAAACCCCATAAGACTAAATGTTCCCAAAGTTTCAGTACAAAGCACATTAGCTTTGGGGAACACTTGTGTAGAATTACCACATGAAGACTGGCTCAGATCATAACAGGGACATATATAAAATCGTAGTAGCATGCACTATCTCTTGAAGGGATGAGCCACTGACAGTTGCCATCTTCTGTCTCTTCATAGTCCCCTATCTTGCCATCTAATAATACATATGAGGAAAATAATAAATAAATATTAGAAATATTAAAAAATGTAGTCCAATAATACTCCTCATGTTTTGAAAAGTGCCATCCCAACTATTATTTCGTTTGACCCAGGAAACAATATTAAAAAGCCACTACCTATGTCAGTTCTGTTCAATTCAGTCACTCAGTCATGTCCGCGACTGTTTGCGACCCCATGAATTGCAGCACGCCAGGCCTCCCTGTCCATCACCAACTCCCGGAGTTCACTCAGACTCATGTCCATCGAGTCAGTGATGCCATCCAGCCATCTCATCCTCCGTTGTCCCCTTCTCCTCCTGCCCCCAATCCCTCCCAGCATCAGGGTCTTTTCCAAAGAGTCAACTCTTCTCATGAGGGCTATAATATTTTTAAAGATGAGAAATTTTTATACATTTGAGGTAGAAAATTATTTTCTTAAGTCAAAACCAAGAAATTAGTCAAGTGTAGCTATCAAGTCATGTTTCTGATCCTAACACCTTAACTACTGACATATTTGAAAGGTGGTAGTATATCAAGACAGACAGAATCTTATTGTCACATTTTGTATTGGTGCTGCTTATTTATTTTTCCCTCCTCTCCAGCCCTTTCTGTGTCATACAACCATAACAACATCATATCCAATCCATTTCAGGCTTTCTAACATACTTGTTTCCCTCACTCTGTAATATTCATTCCTATCTTCTTTGCCAGAAAAATGTATCATCTGCCAGGTCTCAAATTGTAACCTACTCTAGAAAGAGATGCTCTGGAAAATACAAGTTACTTTATTAAGTAGTCTCAAGGTGCACAATATTCAAATAAAAATCAAAATTTGTGTTTTATCTGTAATCTTTCCCACCGGAATCATAAATTCAACAGCAACAGGGTCATGTTTGCAACGGACTTGGTAAATCCCACAGCCTTGAGTTCAGAGAAGCTTTATTAATAATGAAGAATGATGAGTGGTCATAATGTGAATATCAAACCTCAATGAAGTGTATCCCGCTCATATATCTATCCATAATACTTTATAAACAACAACTGTTTTGTTTTGTTTTTCTCTGACACGTTAAAAGCTTGGAAGTCATCAATTCCAATCTTAACATAGGAAAAAGCCAAAGAAACTGAAAATCAATAACTTTTCTCAACCCACCATAGATATGAGATTGCAAGGCAAAGCAAAACCCCCAAATTCTGGATAAGCAGGTTGAGAGAGTTACAGCCAAGATCCATATTCGTACAGCTGCTAGAGAAACCACAAACAGGAAAAAAGCACTTATTGATGATTACGATAAAATGATGTGGGAGGGGGGTGTAGATAAACTTAAGGTTGAGAAATTCCTGAGGGCTGTAGTCTTAGAGTGGCTTTATACTTTTGTAGCTTTTACCTCTATGAATCCAGAAGCTTCTTGCAATGACGAGCTAATAAAAATCCCCTTGTGACACTGGCAGGGAAAGGAGAAAAGAAACCATTGTGAAATACAGTATAGTGTTCTCTATAACAAAATTATACATTCTAGCGGAAAAGACTTCACTACACCCTTATCCCACCTAGGGAAAAAGGCATTTCCCTAACTCCAGCTCTCTCTATCCTTCCTGTTTCACTCAAGGGGAAAAAATAAAGCTCAGAAATACCTCTGAAAGTCACAGCTCAGGGAAAAGGATCCACTAAGATATAGATATTTCATCAATGAAAGTACATAATGCTTCCCTTTACCACATATTATACCAACAACAGTAGTGGATTATAGCTATAAGAGCTTTGAGGCAAACTGTCTCTAGGGAAGAATATTCTGGTTCAGTTCAGTTCAGTTCAGTCACTCAGTCATGTCCGACTCTTTCCAACCCCATGGATGGCAGCACTCCAGGCTTCCCTGTCCATCTCCAACTCCTAGAGTTTACTCAAACTCATGTCCATTGAGTTGGTGATGCCATCCAAACATCTCATCCTCTGTCATCCCCTTCTCCTCCCACCTTCAATCTTTCCTAGCATCAGGGTCTTTTCCAATGAGTCAGTTCTCCTCATCAGGTGGCCAAAGTATTGCAGTTTCAGCTTCAACATCAGTCCTTCCAATGAATATTCAGGACTGATTTCCTTTAGGATGGAATGGTTGGATCTCCTTGCAGTCCAAGGGACTTTCAAGAGTCTTCTCCAACACCACAGTTTAAAAACACTGATTCTTTGGTGCTCAACTTTCTTTAAAGTCCAACTCTCACATCCATACATGACTACTGGAAAAAAACGTAGCTTTGACTAGATGGACCTTTGGTGGCAAAGTAATGTCTCTGCTTTTTAATATGCTGTCTAGGTTGGTCATAGTGTTTCTTTCAAAGAGCAAGCATCTTTTAATTTCATGACTGCACTCACCACTGAAGTGATTTTGGGGCCCCTCAAAAAATAAAGTCTGTCATTGTTTCCACTGTTTCCCCATTTATTTGCCATGAAATGATGGAACCAGATGCCATGATCTTAGTTTACTGAATGTTGAGTTTTAAGCCAACTTTTTCACTCTCCTCTTTCATTTTCATCAAGAGGCTCTTTAGCTCTTCTTAACTTTCTGCTGTAAGGGTAGTGTCATCTACATATCTGAGGTTATTGATATTTTTCCCTGCAGTCTTGATTTCAGCATGTGCTTCATCCAGTCCACCATTTCTCATGATGTACTCTGCATATAAATTAAATAAGCAGAGTGACAATATACAGCCTTGATGTAGTCCATTACTGATTTGGAACTAGTCTGTTGTTTCATGTCCAGTTCTAACTATTGCTTCTTGACCTGCATACAGATTTTTCAGGAGGCAGGTCAGGTGATCTGGTATCTCCATCTGTTTAAGAATTTTCCACAGTTTGTTGTGATCTACACAGTCAAAGGCTTTGGCATAGTCAATAAAGCAGAAGTAGATGTATTTCTGGAACTCTCTTGCTTTTTTGATGATCCAACGTATGTTGGCAATTTGACCTCTGGTTCCTCTGCCCTTTCTAAATCCAGCTTGAGCATCTGGAAGTTCACAGTTCACTTATTGTTGAAGCCTCACTTGGAGAATTTTGAGAATCACTTTGCTAGCCCGTGAGATGCGTGCAATTATGCAGTAGTTTGAACATTTTTTGGCATTGACTTTCTTTGGGACTGGAAAGCAAACTGACTTTTTCCAGTCCTGTGGCCACTTCTGAGTTTTCCAAATTTGCTGGCATATTTAGTGCAACACTGTCACAGCATCATCTTTTAGGATTTGAAATAGCTCAACTGGAATTCCATCACCTGCACTGGCTTTGTTCATAGTGATGCTTCCTAAGGCCCACGTGACTTCACATTCCAGGATGTCTGGCTCTACATGAGTCATCACACTGTCATGATTATCTGGGTCATGAAGATATTTTTTGTACTGTTCTTCTGTGTATTCTTGCCACCTCTTTTCAATATCTTCTTCTTCTGATCATACTTAGGGATGATCAAAGTCTATAAAGAAAGCAAGAACAAGGGAAATAGATTGCTGGCTTCTGGTGCCTACAGCTGCAGCAAATAAGACACAGAGCTAAATTCCTAGCCAAATTTTTCAAAAACCTTCAATTATAGTCCTGTTTATCTCAACTCCTATTAACCAATAAACTATATACAGAACAAGTGTATTCTGGCTTGATTAGCAATGCAAAGAAAATTATTTTCAAACTAAAAGACCAGTTTACATGTCTACCAAAGTTCTGAGAATTACTAGAAAAACTATTTGTAATTAAAGACTCTAAAACTTGGGCCTATTTTCACATAAAGATCATGAGTGTCTCATTAACTTGCACACTTCTTTGAGATTGTTAAGCAGATTATTTCCATTAATGCTGAATCAAGAGTAGAAATTAAAGTCACCATTGTGGATGTTTAAATAAAATATTTTAATAAATTATTAGTTGCTCAATAGACAAAAAAAAAGACATTTTAAATATAAAGTCTTCGACAGGTTAAAAGTAAAGTGGAGAAAGACATACCATACTTATACTAATCAAAAGAAGCTAAATTTGATAATGAATCTCAGATGAAACAGTTCTTAGAACAAGGAAAAATATTAAAAAAAGAGTGGAACTACTGGTTAAAAAGTCAATTCTCAATAGGACACAAAATTTCTAAACATTTTTGCACCTAACAACTGAGCATCAATGTAAATGACAAAATCAGGATACAATTGAAAGAGAAATAGAAAAATTAATAATTATAGTATAATATTTCAACAATTCTGTCAGTAATTAATAGATTAAGCAGGCAGAAAAATCAGAAAGACATAGTTGACCTGAAAAGCACTATCCATCATTTTGATTTAATTGACTCTTAGAGAATAATCCATCCAGTAACAGCAGAAAACACATGCTTCCCTACCTCACATGAACCACCCACCAAGCTGGACATTGTTCTGGTCCTTAAAACACATGTTTACAAATATAAAACAAAAGAAATTGTACAAAGTATATTCTCAGACCACAATGGAATTAAACTATAAAGAAACAATAAAAATATGACTAGAAAATTGCTAAATATTTGGAAATAATACAACACACTTTTGAATAGTACACAAGGCAAATAAGAAGTCTGAAGAGTAATTAAAAATATTTTAATTACATATTTTAAACATGCATTTTAGAAAAGAAGAAATATCTAAAATCAATAATCTAAGCTTTCACATTAGGAAATTAGATTTTCGAAAGTGAAATTGAAGCCTAAAACAAGAAGAAGAAAAAAAGAAATAGCAACAATTAGCAGATAAATCAATGATGCTGAAAGCAAGTACATAATAATTACTTCAGTGATACAAAGCTGATTCAACATTTACAATTTAAACAATTATAATCCACCAAATTAACAAGCTAAAAAAGAAAAGTCATATGGTTATATCAACTGATGCAGTAGAAGCACTTGAGATAATCTAACACTTGTTCATGAAAAAAATTCTCAGCACTCATTCATGATAAAAATTCTCAGTAAACTATAAACATAGGAGCGTGGCCTTGATTTGATAAAGAATATCTCCACAAAAACTTGCATGTTTATAGCATTTTTATTCACAATCATCAAAAAGTCAAGCAACTAAGATGTCCTTTAATAGATGAATGGACAAACATGTATGGTACTTATGTACAATGGGAAATCATCCAAGGACAAAAAGAAAAGAACTACAACAGACATGGATAAATGAGGCATATTGCTAAGTGCAAGAAGCCAGTGTGGAAAGGGTAAAAACTATTGAGTCCAATTGCACATTATGAGAAAGTTTAGACAATAGAGATGGGAAAAGGAGAGATTTAATAGGTGAAGCACAGAGGACATTTTAGGGCAGAGAAAAATATTCTATACAATATTATAATTGTTCTATACAATCCATGGTATTACACATCTTCAAAGCCATAGAACTTTGTACCACAAAGAATGAATCTTAATGAACATAAATTCAAATTTTAATTTTGGAAGACAGAACATCAAGATGAAAAGCAGACAATGACAAAACAATTTATGCTACAAATATATGAAACAATCTCACCAAAAGGGTGATGCATAAGGTGTTGGTCTAAGTAACAAAAAATAGTGGAGACTAAAGTGAAAACTAAAGGTAAAAGGAGCAAGACATGAGCACTGTACTCTTGTTGATAAACCTCTTTCCCATGGGATATAGTAACAGTTCTGATACTACTATACATTTATACTGAAATTGAATTGTTAAGAAAATGTTAGTAAGGGGTGGAAGTCAGGCTTCTCACTGTTGAAAAGAAGGTTGCAGACAAATAAGAACAAAAACTGGATTGTGTTGTACTGTGTTGTGCTGCATTAGAGCTGGAGCCATCAGGATGAACCCATATACATCTTAGTATATATGGATGATTAAATATGGAAATAATTATAAATATGTACATATAAATAAATTAGTATACCCATTATTTCCTTTTGCTGTCTTAGCTGAGAGGACTGAAAGTAACGATACTTAGGAACAAGGACCATACCTGGGTCCATGTACCAGTTTCTATTTTCTCCAGTTAAAGGAACTAGAGTTCCTTGGAAACATGAATGATTCCAGGACGAAAGCAGGAAATATGGAGGATGAGACGAGTTTCTTACAGTGCCAGAAAGTAAGGGTATACTGAATTAAAACACAATGATGGAATATGTCAAAATGACACAAAAAAATAACAGAAAGAGATTCTAATCACCAAGACTAGAACAATTTGAACAACATAAAAACATAGTATTGAATTATAAACCAAAGTATAAAATAAATATCTATGTGTTAAGATATAAATGAATGATGTAATAAATAATAAAGTGAGATAATAGACAAATCTTCCATTCAGAGACTTCCAAATGGTTAATGTACTGATCAGATCAGATCAGTTGCTCAGTCGCGTCCGACTCTTTGCGACCCCATGAATCGCAGCACACATAATAATAGTCATTTCACGCTCAGGAGCTAATACATAACTTTCCACTTCACTGTATGAGCTACACATTTTGACTTTCTTCCAAAAGTACAATATGACAGGGGAAAAGAGATACTTTAGTGGAGAGACCTGAAAATTGCACCTTAGCCAGGTGATCCAGGTTTACATCAACAGCAATAAGCCATGTCTTTCATATTAATAGTGTACCCTCAATCTGATATGATGAAAATGGCAGTTTATGGTCTTCTCCCACCAAAATATGTAACTAAAACACCCAGAAAATTACCAGCTGAGGAATGTTCTACAAAATATTTAAACAAGAGTACTTAAACATCTAAATCATCAAAATCATGGAATTTGAGAAATTTCACACAGCCAAAGATACCTATGGAGAAATGGCTGCAAAAATGTAATATGATACTCTGTATGGAATCTATGAATAATAAAAAAAAATGGGAGGTATGAGCTGAGGATATCTGAACAAAGTCTGGAACTTAGTAAATGATTTATTAATATTGTTTACTAACTGTAACAAATATATCATACTAATGTAAGCTGGCTTCAACAATACGTGAACCGTGAAATTCCACATGTTCAAGCTAGTTTTAGAAAAGGGAGAGGAACCAGATATCAAATTGCCAACATCTGCTGGATCATTGAAAAAGCAAGAGTTCCAGAAAAACATTAATTTCTGTTTTATTGACTATGCCAAATCCTTTGACTGTGTGTATCACAAAGAAAACTGTGGAAAATTCTGAAAGAGATAAGCATACCAGACCACTTTACCTGCCTTTTGAGAAATCTGTATGTAGGTCAAGAAACAATAGTTTCTTGTTTTGGACATGGAACAACAGACTGAATCCAAATCAGGACAGGAGTACGTCAAGGTTGTATTTGTCACCTGCTTATTTAACTTATATTCAGAGTACATCATGAGAAATGCTGGGCTGGATGAAGCACAAGCTAGAATCAAGATTGCAGGGTGAAATATCAATAACCTCAGATATGCAGATGATACCACCTTTATGGCAGAAAGTGAAGAGGAACTCAAAAGCCTCTTGATGATAGTGACAGAGGAGAGTGGAAAAGCTGACTTAAAGCTCAAAATTCAGAAAACTAAGATCATGGCATCCGGTCTCATCACTTCATGGGAAATAAATAGGGAAACAGTGGAAACAGTGTCAGACTTTATTTTGGGGGGCTCCAAAATCACTTCAGATGGTGACTGCAGCCACGAAATTAAAAGACACTCCTTGGAAGGAAAGTTATGACCAACCTAGACAACATGTTAAAAAGCAGAGACATCACTTTGCAAAAAAGGTCCGTCTAATCAAGGCTATAGTTTTTCCAGTAGTCGTGTGTGGATGTGAGAGTTGGACTATAAAGAAAGCTGAGCACCAAAGAATTGATGCTTTTGAACTGTGGTGTTGGAGAAAACTCTTGAGAGTCCCTTGGTCTGCAAGGAGATCAAACCAGTCAATCGAAAAGGAAATCAGTCCTGAATGTTCATTGGAAGGACTGATATTGAAGCTTAAACTGCAATACTTTGGCACCTAATGCGAAGAGCTAACTCATTTGTAAAGACCCTAATGCTGGGAAAGATTGACGGTGGGAGGAGAAGGGGACAACAGAGGATGAGATGGTTGGATGACATCACTGACTCAATGGACATGAGTTTGAGTAAACTCTGGCAGTTGGTGATGGACAGGGAGGCCTGGCATGCTGCAGTCCATGGGTTCACAGAGTCAGACACGACTGAGCGACTGAACTGAACTGAAAGAATGTAAGCTGTGTCAAATGACAATACTTAAAATAATTCAGTAGTGAGTCTGATGTCCATTAGTCAAGGGAAAACAACCCATGAATTGGGGGAAACACAGTGCCTCAGAATCAGTGGAGCACTATCAGTTCAGTTGCTCAGTCATGTCTGACTGTTTGCGACCCCATGGACTGCAGTACATCAGGATTCCCCATCCATCACCAGCTCCTGGAGGTTGCTCAAAATCTTGTCCATTGGCCAAAGTACTGGAACTTTGCTTCAGCGTCAATCCTTCCAATAATTATTCAAGACTGATTTCTTTTAGGATGGACAGGGTTGATCTCTTTGCGGTCCAAGGAACTCTCAAGAGTTTTCTCCAACAACACAGTTAAAAATCATCAATTCTACAGCACCCAGCTTTCTTTATGGTCCATCTCTCACACCCATATATGACTACCAGAAAAATCAGAGCTTTGACTAGACAGGCTTTTGCTGGCAAACTGATGTCTCTGCTTTCTAATATGCTATCTAGGTTTGTCATAGCTTTTCTTCCAAGGAGAAGTGTCTTTTAATTTCATGGCTGCAGTCACCATCAGCAGTGATTTTGAAGCCCAAGAAAATAAATTCTGTCATGGTTTCCATTGTTTCCCCATCTATTTGCCATGAAGTGAAGAGACCAGATGCCATGATCTTTGTTTTCTGAATGTTGAGTTTTAAGACAGCTTTTTCACTCTCCTCAAGAAGTTCCTTAGTTCCTCTTCACTTTCTGCCATAAGGGTGGTGTCATCTACATATCTGAGGGTATTGATATTTCTCCCTGCAATCTTGATTAGCTTGTGCATCATTCAATCAGGCATATTGTATGATGGACAATGCACAGAAGTTATATAAGCAAGGTGGCAATATACAGCCCTTTCTCAATTTGGATTCAGTCCATTTTTCCATGTCTTGTCTGGACTGTTGCTTCTTGACCTGCATACAGATTTCTCAGGAGGCAGGTAAGGTGGTCTGGTGTTCCCATCTCTTGAAAAATTTTCCATTTTGTTGTGATCCACCTAGTCAAAGGCTGTAGCATAGTCAATGAAGCAGAAGCAGATTTTTTTTTTTTTCTGGAACTCTCTTGCTTTTTCTATGATCCAGTGGATGTTGGTAATTTGATTTCTGGTTCCTCTGTCTTTTCTAAATCCAACTTAAACATTTGGAAATTCTAGATTCATGTACTGTTGAAGCCTGTCTTGGAGAATTCTGAGCATAATTTTGCTACCATATGAGATGAGTGCAATTGTGCAGTAGTTTGAACATTCTTTGGCATTGCTCTTCTTTGGTATTGGAATGAAAACTGACCTTTTCCATCCTGTGGCCACTGCTGAGTTTGACAAATTTGCTGGCATACTGAGTGCAGCATTTTCACAACAACATCTTTTGGATTTGAAGTAGCTCAACTGGAATCCCATTACTTGCACTAGCTTTGTTCACAGTGATGCTTCCTTAGACCCACTTGACTTTGCATGCCAGGATGTCTGTCTCTAGGGGAGTGATCATACCATAGGGTTTATCTGGGTCATTAAGATCATTTTGCACAGTTCATCTGTGTATTCTTGCCACCTCTTCTTAATATTTTATGCTTCTGTTAGGTCCATACCATTTCTGTATTTTACTGTGCCCAGTTGGGCATGAAACATCTTCTTGGTATATCTAATTTTCTTGAATAGATCTCTATTTTTTCCTATTCTGATGTTTCTCTCTCTCTCTCTCTTTTTTTTTTTTTTTTTGGCATTGATTACTTAGGAAAACTTTATCATCTCTCCTTGCTATTCTTTGGAACTCTGCATTCAGATGCTTATATCTTTTGCTTTCTCCTTTGCCTTTCACTTCTTTTCTTTTCTGAGCTATTTGTAAGGCCTCTTCAGACAACTATTTGCCTTTTTGCATTTCTTCTTCTTGGGATGGTCTTAATCACTGCCTCCTGTACAATGTTACAAACCTCCATCCATAGTTCTTCAGGCACTCTATCAGATCTAGTCCCTTAAATCTATTTCTCACTTCCACTGTATAATCATAAGGGATTTGACTTAGGTCATACCTGAATGGTCTAGTTTCTTTCACTACTTTCTTCAATTTAAGTCTGAATTTGGCAATAAGGAGTTCATGAGCCACAGTCAGGTCCCAATCTTGTTTTTACTGACTGTAGAGAACTTCTCCATCTTTGGCTACAAAGAATATAATCAATCTGATTTTGGTATTGACCATCTGGTGATGTCCATGTACAGAGTCATCTTTTGTGTTGTTGGAAGAGGGTATTTGCTAGGATCAGTACATTTTCTTGGCAAAATTCTGTTAGCCTTCGCCCTGTCTCATTTGTACTCCACAGCCAAACTTACCTGTTATCTCAGGTATCTCTTGATTTCCTACTTTGGTATTCCTGTCCTCTATGATGAAAAGGACTTTTTTTTTTTTTATGTTAGTTATACAAGGTCTTGTAGGTCTTCATAAAACCATTCAACTTCAACTTCTTCAGGATTAGTGGTTGGAACATACACCTGATTACTGTGATATTAATGGTTTCCCTTGTAAATGAATAGAGATCATTCTGTCATTTTTGAGATTGCACCCACGTACTGCATTCCAGACTCTTTTGCTAACTATGAGTGCAACCCCATTTATTTTTAAGGATTCTTGCCCACAATGACAGATATAATGTTCATCTGTATTGAATTTGCCCATTCCGGTCCATTTTAGTTCATTGATTCCTAAAATCTTGATGTTCACAATGCCATCTCCTGTTTGACCATTTCTGATTTACTTTGATTCATGGACCTAATATTCCAGGTTTCTATGCAATATTGCTCTTCACAGCATTGGTCTTTACTTCCATCACCAGTCACATTCACAACTGGGCACTGTTTTCACTTTAGCTCAGCCTCTTCATTCTCTCTGGAGCTATTTCTCCACTCTTCTTCATCAGCATATGGTCACCTACCAACCTGGGGAATTCAACTTCAATGTCATATCTTTTTGCTTTTTCATACTGTTCATGGGATTCTCAAGGCAAGAATATGGAAGTGGTTTGCCATTCCCTTCTCCAATGGACCACGTTTTGTAAGAACTGTCCACCATGACCTGTCCATCTTGGGTGGTCCTACATGGCATGGCTCATAATTTCACTGAGTTAGGCCAGGTTGTAATCCATGTGATCAGTTTGGTTAATTTTCTGTAACTAACTATTCACAGCACTATTACCAAGGATATTGGGCAGGAATGAGTTTTATAGAAGAGTAGCAAAGGCAACATGGAAACAGAGAATGTTTGGCTGGGAGGGCAAGGATTTCCTTATAAGGCTGGCAGTTCCTATTTTCTAGGGAGAGGTCAGATAGCTGAAACTGAGTTGGAAGATCATGGCATTTGTCAGGTTTCCTTGACAAGTGATTCCCATAAGAGAATGCTGACTTAGGTATAGATCAGTGATCTAGGCTCAGCCACTGGGATGACCTTCACTTTGTGAGCCCCAGTATATCAACGGATTTTATTAGATGTTAAAATAATGAAACTGTGTGCAAGATATATGGGAACTCTTTGAATTATTTTTGTAATTTCTCTGTGTTCTAAAACCATATTTTCTATCATCTAAAATTGTTCCAAAATAAAAAAAAAATTAAATAACTATCTGTAGGCACAAAAATGATTAGCAAAATGACTAATTTTATGGGATAAGAATAATATGTACTTAGCCATAAAATTATACAGAACAACCTATAAGTTATGTATATAGAACACAAATCAAACTTCATTTCCTCCTCAATTAAGTGTTAAGACAGTTTGCCTTTGGTTCAATCTGGTGTTGTCTAGGATTCATTAGATTTCTGTGTT
>NW_011495038.1:2711370-2711886 GCF_000754665.1 Bison bison bison | reverse complement strand
CTTTAATCCATTTTGAGTTTATTTTTGTGTATGGTGTTAGAAAGTGGTCCAGTTTCATTCTTTTACAAGTGGTTGACCAGATTTCCCAGCACCACTTGTTAAAGAGATTGTCTTTAATCCATTGTATATTCTTGCCTCCTTTGTCGAAGATAAGGTGTCCATATGTGCGTGGATTTATCTCTGGGCTTTCTATTTTATTCCATTGATCAATATTTCTGTCTTTGTGCCAGTACCATACTGTCTTGAATGGTGAAAAATTGAAAGCATTTCCTCTAAAATCAGGAACAAGACAAGGGTGCCCACTTTCACCATTACTATTCAACATAGTTTTGGAAGTTTTGGCCACAGCAATCAGAGCAGAAAAAGAAATAAAAGGAACCCAAATTGGAAAAGAAGAAGTAAAACTCTCACTATTTGCAGATGACATGATCCTCTACATAGAAAACCCTAAAGAATCCACCAGAAAATTACTAGAAATAATCAATGACTACAGTAAAGTTGCAGGATATAAAATCA
>NW_011495038.1:2701835-2710971 GCF_000754665.1 Bison bison bison | reverse complement strand
ATAAAACACTGGTGAAAGAAATCAAAGAGGACACTAATAGATGGAGAAATATACCATGTTCATGGATTGGAAGAATCAATATAGTGAAAATGAGTATACTACCCAAAGCAATTTATAGATTCAACGCAATCCCTATCAAGCTACCAACAGTATTCTTCACAGAGCTAGAACAAATAATTTCACAATTTATATGAAAATACAAAAAACCTCGAATAGCCAAAGCGATCTTGAGAAAGAAGAATGGAACTGGAGGAATCAACCTACCTGACTTCAGGCTCTACTACAAAGCCACAGTTATCAAGACAGTATGGTACTGGCACAAAGACAGAAATATTGATCAATGGAATAAAATAGAAAGCCCAAGTTCTTATTGTTGCACAATAATCCACATACGATATAGCACTTTCTTGTGCCACTGCCCATGTTCTCAATCTAAAAATATAGAAAATCTAAAATTTTGTAGAATTCTACACTGGAAACCACATATTGTTATGTATTCTGAAGTTGCATGAGGATACCTTGTTAAGGATAGAAAAAATAGCAAGAATTCAGTCAAAAGCATTACATTCAGTTTGGTAGCATATCCCCCAGAGGTGGAGGGAAATCTACTAATTAACATAGAGAAACCTTGTTACCCAATGATGCTTTGCACTGCTCTTTGCTTTATTTATTAGAGCAGAGTGGTCTCTGCTGCATGTTGCAAGTCTGCTCTCAAACACTGTGCCCTCTTTCCTTAATTTTCTTAAAAATTTGATTTATGAATGTTGTATGTAAAAAGAATAAGTAAAACATATATGAAATTATCTCCAAAATCACTGTGGAAGATGCCCATAGTCATGAAATTAAGAGAGACTCCTTGGGAGAGAAGCTATGACAAACCTAGACAGTATATTAAAAAACAGAGACATCAGAGACACATTTGCCAACAAAGGTCCCTATTGTCAAAACTATGGTTTTTCCAGCCTTCATGTTTGGATGTGAGAGCCAGACCATAAAAGAGACTGAGGACTGAATAATTGATGCTTTCAAATGAGGTGCTGGAGAAGACTCTTGAGAGTCCCTTGGACAGCAAGGAGATCAAACCAGTCAGTCCTAAAGGAATCAACCCTTCTTTGAAAGCACTGATGCTGAAGCTGAAGCCCCAATACTTTGACCACCTGATATGAAGAGCTGACTCATTTGAAAAGATTCTGATGCTGGGAAAGTTTGAGGTCAGGAGGAGAAGAGGGTGACAGAGGATGAGATGGTTTGGTGACATGATCGACTCAATGGACATGAGTTTGAACCAACGCTGGAGGTAGTGAAAGAGAGGCCTGGAATGCTGCAGTCCTTGGAGTTGCAAACAGCGTGACTGAGAGACTGAACAACAACAAAACATATATGTAAATTAGAAAGAATAATAACAAAATTAATAGCTCACTAGCTTGTATAAGCTGAGAAGGCAATGGCACCCCACTCCAGTACTCTTGCCTGGAAAATCCCATGGACGGAGGTGCCTGGTAGGCCACAGTCCATGGGGTCGCTAAGAGTCAGACACGACTGAGCGACTTCACTTTCACTTTTCTCTTTCATGCATTGGAGAGGGAAATGGCAACCCACTCCAGTGTTCTTGCCTGGAGAATCCCAGGGACGGTAGCCTGGTGGGCTTCTGTCTGTGGGCTTCCGTCTTTGGGATCGCATAGAGTCGGACACGGCTGAAGCAACTTAGCAGCAGCAGCAGCAGCTTGTATAAGAAACCAAAAGTTAACAGTTCTGAAAACCACTCCATGCATTTGAAAATTGGATCCCTTCCCTCTTCACAGAAGATACTATTATCTTAAATTTTGTTTCTCTTTCAATTATTTTAATAATTATACTAATGAATGTGTGTGTGTGCATGATCAATATATTGTTTTGCTCATTTACACATTATAAACTTTACCCTATTCTCTATACTTTTGTATATAACTTCATTTATATATTATATTTCTAAAGTACATTATTTTTAGTGCACAGAGCAGTACATTTATTTGTACAACTGGGTCATGTTTGATTGTGATTGTACCTCAGTTTTCATCCAATCTCCTGTCAGTGAATGAGTTTCCCCTCCTGGTATATTTTTCCTTCCTGATCATGGTTATCAAGAACATTCTTTTCTGTTTCTTTGTTCAAATGGGCAAACATTTCTATTAATCATGTGCTCAAGATTGGAATTATGACATTCTATGCTAGGCTTACTCAACTTTATTAGATGATAGCAAATTGTTTTCTGAAGTGGTTTAGAGGAGAATTCACTTCCAAGAGTTTTGCCAACACTATCTAAATTAGACTTTATATTTGCCAGAAATTTAAGCATAAAATGTTTCTTTGTGATTTTTCCCAATTCATAGTTAGGCTAAAAATATTTATAATTGTTTATTGGACATTTTATAATGGAACGTCTGTTCATAATTATGATTTCTTTTCATTGAAGTTGTTTTTCTTTACTTATAACTTGTAGAAAAATATATATAAATGTAAATATATACACGTGTGTATAACAAATGCTATATGGACAAATATAGGTATTAAAAAGCTATCAGCTGTTAGTTTTATAAATTGGAAATTTGTTCTTCAAATTTCAGCTTGTTCTACCACCTACTTAATATTCTATTTGATGAACAGATATTATTTTTAGTAATATAATGAATCACATCTTTCATTTATAGTTTCTGCTGTTTGAATGTTATTGAAAATACTTATTATTGTAACATATATTCTGTTTTCTAAACTATACAGTCTTTATATTTATATCTAACTCTTTAATCTGTCTTGAATTAATATATTTTGGTATGATTCAAGATAATCATTTAACTTAAAGACATTTATCAAAGAAATATTTTTCTCCTAGATGTCTTCTCATAAGTAAGTTTGGTTTGGGCTTCTGGGATTACTATTCTGATCTATCCTTTCAAACACACATCCTTGTGCTAATACCTCATTTCTTAGCTTACCTCTAATCAAGTCTAGATATTTTACAAGTAGGTTCCTAATCTTATTAGTTTTTGTCAGATGTATCTTGACAATTCTTTTACTCTTCTGCAAAAGTTTAAGAATTAGCATTATCATGATACTGCAAGAATAATTGAAATAACCATTGGAGGACACTTTATGCCTGACTTGGCCTGAGTTTCTCTTACTTATCTTCCCCTAAGAAGTGCTTTTAAGCTCTAACATTGCAGTTTCTTATCTATGATGTGTGCTATCTAATGACTTCCCTTTTATCTTAAACTATTTTAGTCCCCCTTTGTGATTAGAGAACATCTAGAGTTGATTACTTAAGCCTTCTTTTTATAGATGAAACTTTCTCTTAGCATTTCCATATATGTCATGTTGGGTTTATTTAATTGTGTATCTGTGTTATCTATCCCAAAGGCAAAGACTATGCCTAGACCTAAGCATATCCTAATGAGGATTTTTTTTTTTTTTTTTTTTTTTTTAGTGTAGAGAACCAACAGGCATGTTTTCAGTTACTAATAGCTGAGAAATGGAATGTTTCCTGCCATATCAATAAACAAGGATGGCACAGTCATCAGTGATTCCTGCCCTCCAAATGTGAATTTCTGAGCCCAGAGGAAGGTATCAAGGAAAACAATACCTGCCATCAGGCAGCTATCAGATTGCCACCACTCCCTACAATAAGTAAGGAACTAAGAATGTGAAAAATCAAATCACAGAATACTGGCCCCAGATAGCTGAGATGCATATGAAAGAAATTATTTCAGTAAGCCCAGACTCTTACATCTTCCCATACATAGAAAAGTGCTAAATTTCTTGAGATATCAGTTTTCTTTAATTCACAGAAATACTTGTGATGTTCAGACCTGCCCTTTGTTGCAAACTTCTGTATAACCTGACTTCTCCCTCTTCCTCCTCAGTGAATTTCTCTTAGGTTTACTTGAGATGCTGTCTCCTGGGCTTGAAGTCCTAAAAATTCCCACCAAATAAATCATAACTCTCAAATTTTAGTTGTGTGTATTCTTTAAGTCGATATAGTTGAGCCAGATATATCAAACTTGTCAATGTTTTTCAGAAATATAACATTCTCCGGGATGGTTAAGGAAAAACAATTTCAAATTAGGAGTGTTGGTCTCATCAGTAGGCTTGAACTTCAAACTCTCCTGGAAACATTCCCATTGCTGATTACTGTATATTGATTGATTTTGTTTCAGGAGAGAGTTCAACTGAAAAAAGCCCATGAAGTTGTTATTACTTGATGACGGGTTTTATCTATTTTTTAAGACTTCATTTGAGGTGCTGCATCACAAAATCACATAATACTAAAGCATATCATGAAGGCTATAAAATTTCCTGGGCTTCCCTGATGGCTCAGAAGGTAAACAATCTGCCTACAATGCAGGAGACCAAGGTCTGATCCCTGGGCCTGGAAGATTTCTTAAGATTCTTTGAGTCATTCTTCTCTTTACTTTCACTGGTTACACTGAAGACCCCAGGGAGGTTATAACTACCCACTGGAAGAGGCGGGAATGGGGGTGGAGACAGAGGGATGGGAACTGGAAGAGAAAAACAACAGCAGTATTCTATTAATAACTATGTGTGATACAGCAAATATGTGCATAATTTATCTAATAACAGGAAATAAAAATAAAGTGTTAATTAATTTGCATGGCTCAATTCAAAGCCTTTTTTTCATGTTTATGATGAAAAGAGGTGTCGATTTTGAAAATTAATTTTATCCATTATAGAGACAGAAAGAAGATAAAACAGAGAAAGAGAGACAAACAGCTAGAGAGAGACAAAGAGAGACAAAAGCACCCTTCTACCAATTAGAAATTTCAGTGGAAAATTTTTGTGTTCATGACCTTTTTTTTATTTTATTGATCTTTTAAAAATAATCATTATTTTGTATTTCTATCAGTTTTATTATGTTTCCTTTCATCTTTCACTGTTCCTAGCATTTATTTTTTGTTTAATTTTCTGCTATTGTTCCAGTTTCTTGAGAAGGATGTCTAATTTATGGATTCATAAACTTTATTTTTTTTCTAAGCTATACATATAAACTTCACCCTATTACATTTTACCTACATCCCACAACTTTTGACATGTTGAATTTTTAATATTTTCAATTCAAAACAGTTTTCTAAATTCAATTTTCATTTCCTCTTTGATAAATGTCATTTATAAATGTTTACTCATTTTTAAATATATGGGGGTTTTAAAAATCTTTCTTATTGACTTCTAGCTTAAGCTCACTATGGTTAGGAAAATGTACCCTTATAATTTAAAACATTTGCATTTAATTGAGAGCAGCTTTCTAACTCAGGATGTAATCAATTTTTACAAAACTTTTGTGTGTACTCAAAGTAATGGGTGGTCTGCAGTTGTGGGGTACAAAGTTCCATATAAGTCAATTATGTCAAGTTTGTTAAATGTGATGGGCAAATTTCCTGTATTCTTATAGCTTTCACATCTGCATTTTTCAGTCAGTTCCTGAGAGAGGTGGTTAAAATCACCCACAATGATTATAGATTTTTCTATTGTTCTTTCAATTCTGTCAATTTTTACTTTATATATTTTGAAAGTATGCAATTGGATAAATAAAACAGTTTTGAAATATTATACCTTCCTAGTGGATTTAGTTATGATCATTCTGATGTATTATTCATTATCTCTAGCAATGCTTTTTGCCTTAAAATCTACAGTTTTTCTGAAACTGATATAACAACATTGGCTTTCATTTGACTAGTCCTTGCATGGCATAAACTTTTCATTCTGTTATAGCCAAATGCTCCAGGAAACAAACTCACTCAGAGGACAGCATGGATAGTGTCCTTGCAGTTTATTACACCAGCGGGTCCGAGGCAGAGTTCCCTTTAGCCAGGGACCCCGACTGACTTTTCTGAAAACCTTATATACCTTAGGTGCATGGGCTCAATCCCCCATCCCCAAATTCCTTAAACCTAGCCTAGAAAATGTTAAATGGAGATACAATCAGGTTACAGCCATGATTCATAATCAGAAGGGTCAGCTGTTTATACATTGCTGCCTACACCAATGGGTGCCATAAAGATTACAAAGATGGTTGGCTACAGGGGGATTATTACATTATTTCTGATGATTGGAAATCTTGGTATGGAATCCAGTATTTAACAGTCTGGGAGGCCTGTTCTGCTATAGATTTGTTATCCCCATGGCTACCAGGCACATAGTCCGAAGTTTACTGAAAATGCAAGCAGGCGTATAGTCCAAAGTTCACTGGGAATGTAAGATGGCATTCTTCCTTTTCAAGATGGAGTCAGCTCAGCCTGTTCCTTTCCCCCTTATTCCTCCATCTTGATGCTCTCAACTTCCAGTGTGAGCATCACTCAACACAATGTACTGCATTTTAGGTTTCCTGGTACATATTTGGGTAAATGAAGTTGGCAAGTCCTTGAAGCAGCAGTTGATTGCAGAGCTTCTTCTCTTCTTCTTATTTAAGATGATCTTGGTTTCACGGGGATCAGTTCAGTTCAGTTCAGTCTCTAAGTCATGTCCAACTCTTTGCAACCCCATGAATCACAGCACACCAGGCTTCCCTGCCCATCACCAACTCCCGGAGTTCACTCAAACTCATGTCCATCGAGTTGCTGATGCCATCCAGCCATCTCATCCTCTGTCGTCCCCTTCTCCTCCTGCCCCCAATCCCTCCCAGCATCAGGGTCTTTTCCAATGAGTCAACTCTTCGCATGAGGTCGCCAAAGTATTGGAGTTTCAACTTTAGCATCAGTCCTTCCAATGAACACCCAGGACTGATCTCCTTTAGGATGGACTGGTTGGATCTCCTTGCAGTTCAAGGGACTCTCAAGAGTCTTCTCCAACACCACAATTCAAAAGCATCAATTCTTCAGCGCTCAGCTTTCTTCACAGTCCAACTCTCACATCCATACATGGATCAGGGGGGTCCTTTTGTGTAGTCCACTCGGCATCCTCTGGGTCTGCATGGTGTGCTCTTTCCATCCTCATGTAGTGTATCCAGGGAGTGACACCTGAAACTTTAACCACTGTAGGTGTGGTTAGAACAGTATATGGACCCTTCCAATGTGGAGCCAAGGAGTCATGTTTCCAGTCCTTGACCCATACCTGGTCACTGGGCACAAACTCGTGAATAAGTTCCCCAAGGGGGAACAGCACATTTTCTTGTACAAACTTATTTATTACCCAGTTGTTCCATCTGTTGTGATATCCCATCCCCCTTTACCTGTGGCAAATTTGCCTACACATGTCTTACTATGGGAGGGGTCTCCCATAGACAATTTCATAAGGAGAATAACCGTGGTAATGCGGAGTTACCCTTAATTTGAGTAAGGCTGCCGGAAGCAAGTCTATCCATGAACAGTCAGTCTCTATGATCCATTTTGAAAGTGTCTCTTTAAGAGTTCGGTTGGTTCTTTCCACCATTCTGGAACTCTAGGGCCTATATGCCATATGTAATTTCCACATGATATTTAGAGCTTTACATATTGTTGAATTAAATCGGCTACAAAGGCAGGGCTGTTGTCCGATCCTATACTGGTTGGGAACCTGAATCTGGGGATTATTTCTTGAAGCAGACAGCAAGCCTCTTCATTGCTTTTTCAGTTCGGGTAGGAAAGGCCTCCACCTATCCTGAGAAAGTACATACCACGACCAGTAAATAACGATAGTGTCGGCAGGGTTTCATCTCAGTAAAGTCCACTTCTAAATGTTCAAAAGGTAGAGTGTCTTTTAACTGTATTCCTGAAGGTTTTTGTTTATGTCCAGGGGCAGCATTGACCTGTGAGCAAGCAGAACAGTTCCGGGATCCCATTCTACATAAAGAGAAGAGTTGTGGAATTAAGAAATATTTTCGAATTAATTCTTCCATTTGGTCATACCCCAAGTGAGTTGCCTGGTGAACCTGAGACACCACTGTGGGGGGGCTAATGGGTGGTGGCCCTTTCTGCTTCAGCCAGCTGTTCTTGGGCTGGGGTATACGGTGGGAGAGTCAAAGTTAACTCAAGCATTTTTGAGAGTACAAAGGTTCTGATAGATCCCCCACAAGCAGCCCCAAATTGCTCAGCCACATGTTTTGTGGGTTTATCTGCTAGTCAGTTTCCCTGTGCTTGTGGGATGTCTTCCTTTTGGTGACCCCAACAGTGCATGACTGCTACCTTTTCAGGTTCCCATACAGCATCTAATAGAGTCAAGATTTCTTTCTTGTTTTTAATGTCCTTTCCATTGGCTGTCAGAAGACCTCTCTGTTTATATAAAGACACATGTACATGCAAAGTAGCAAAATCATACCTAGAGTCTGTGTAAATGCTTGTCTTTTTTCCTTTTGAGAGCTCGAGGGGCTGGATTAGAACATATAGTTCTGCCCTTTGAGCAGACCAGTGAGCTAGCTTCAACGACCGTTTCTTCTGCGACTATTGCATATCCCTACAGTCGTTGTCTTTGTTTCACCAGGCTGGTGCCATCGGTGTACAGGACCCAATCTGGGTCTGAGATTGGCTGGTCTCTCAAGTCAGGTCTGCTGGCATAAACTTCTTCTAGGATTTCCTTGCAATCATATGAGTGCCCACCTTCTCCCACAAGAAGGAGAGTGGCTGGATTCAGGGCCTGACAAGGCTTAGTAGTAACATGAGGGTTTTCACATAACAGTCCCTGGTATTGAGTAATCCGGGATGTTGACAGCCATTTATGGGGGTCCCCTCGCAGGAGAGTGTTGACCTCATGGTGGACTTTTATGATCAAGTCTTGGCCCAAAGTCAGCTTGGTTGCCTCCAAGACCAGTAAGGCAACCACAACAACTGCCTATAAGCATCCCAGCCACCCAGCCACCTGGTAGCAACTTTGTACAGTCGTTTCAAGAGATAAGTCACGGGTCTGTTCCATGTCCCCATATCTGGGTCAACACATCCATAGCCACCTTGTCCTTTTCAGTCATGTAAAGAGTAAATGGCTTAGCAGGGTCTGACAGGCCCAAAGTGGGTGCTGATGTATTTGCCAGCTTTAGTTCCTCAAAGGCCTGTTGCTGTCTCTCAGTCCAATTTAGGGAATCTCCTTCTGGTCCAGTTAGGAGTTCATATAATGACCCATCTGGGAATAGCCCAGAATCCAAATCCTAAAAAACCAAGTGGGTCCCAAGAACTCTCAGACT
>NW_011495038.1:2689518-2701735 GCF_000754665.1 Bison bison bison | reverse complement strand
TCTCAGACTGTCGTCTGGTTCTTGGTTGTGGGATTCTCAAAATGACCTATTTTCTGGACTGGTTTAACAGCCTTGTGTCTCCTCTCAGAACAAACCCCAAATATCTTACCTCCTTTTTGCAGATCTGTGCCTTCTTTTTCAAGACTCAGTAGCCGGACTCCATCAATAGCTCTAGTAAAGCCTTGGTCCCTTCCCAGCAGTCTACTCCATTATAGACAGCCAAAAGCAAGTCATCCATATATTGTAGCAACCAGGATCTGAACCTCTCTGGATAGAATGAGTTCAGGTCAGAAGCCAAGTCTTCCCCAAGATGGCTGGGGAATTCTTAAATCCTTGTGGGAGGCGAGTCCAGGTGAGCTGTTGTTTGGTGACCCCTGCTGGGTCTTCCCATTCAAAAGCAAAAATGGGTTGAGACACCAGAGAGAGGAGTATACAGAAGAAGGAACCTTTGAGATCTAGACAAGTATAGATCTTAGCATGCTGTGGGAGGAGGCTAAGTAAAGTATAGGGGTTAGGAATGGTGGAATGTATTCATGGTGGCCTGGTTGACCAGTCCGAGGTCCTGCACAGGTCTATAGTCCTGTCCCCCTTTCGTTCTTGACTGGTAGGATCAGTGTGCTCCAGGCCGACTGGCATTCAATCAGGATGCCCACCTGTTTCAGTCTGTTTATCTGTGGCAAAATGCCAAGTCAAGCTTCTAGTGGAAGTGGGACTGAGGTTTTCTGACTGGAGTGGCACCGGGTTTGAGTTCTATAGGGCTTGTTGTTTTGCAAGCCCAGGGCGGCACGGGTGGGGAGGTTTGGGGGGGTGTCTTCTGCCCAGACCTCAGGGAATTGTTGAGTTAATGGTCCCTCTCGACCGTTTAGCCCTTCTGGCTTCCCGTCCAGGAGATTGTGCAACGTCCATTCATCTTGAGGGCTTACCAAGAGGGAGAGTACATTGATGGTTTAGCCCACTTGAAGAGTGGGTTTCATGGGGGGGAAAGGTCACTTGTGCCCCCAATTTACACAACAAGTCTGTTCCCAACAAAGGTACTGGGCATTAACGGATGTATAGAAATTCATGAGTCACTCAGTGTCCCCCCATCTGACATTTTTGGGGTAGGCAGAAAAGTCTAGTCAGCTTTTCCCCAGTTACTCTTGCTATAGCAGTGGCCTTTTTAAGAGGAGTGCCACCGGTTCAGTCACCATTGACATTTCTGCTCCAGTGTCCACCACAAAGTCAATAATTTGGTCCCCCACTTTTAATTTTACCATGGGCTCTCTGGGACCTTGCATCTTTGAGCCCTGGCACCCCATTCAATCTCTAGTCCAGCCAGCCCTATAACAGCCGATGCTAAATCCTTTTCCCTACTATTTGGGGGGCATTAATTTTTCCATTGACCAAAGTCCCAGCACTCGGTACATTGATTTGGTTGTAGGGCGGCCCTGGGCCTTCTTGTAGAGGGTTTGCTGTGAGGATGGCTCCAGTTCACAGGGGGCCGAGGAGGTCTAGGAAGGGCTGAGGCCAGTACTGCAACCGTTTGGGCTGCCCTCTTATTATCTTCTCTCCGCCTTTTCTCAACTCCCCTTTTTATCTCCATGTCTCTATTCCTGAATACCTTATCAGTTATCTCAATTATTTGTGAGTTAGTCATGGCCAATATCCTTTCCACCTTTTGAAACTTGCACCTGATATCAGGGTAGGCTTGAGACACAAAGGCTGCATTTATCACCATCTGAGATCCAGCAGCCTCTGGATCTATTGGCATATAAAGTCTATAGGCCTCATACAGTCTTTTGTAGAACTCAGAGGGTGATTTGGTCTCCCTTTGAATCACTTTGGAGGGTTTTGTCATATTCATAGGTTTTCGGGCCCCCCTCATGAGGTTTTGTAAAATAGCCACCCAAAATCTCTCCAGGTGGCCCCTTCCTTCCTCTGTGTTATAGTCCCAGTTGGGCCTCTCATCAGGGGCAGCTAGTTTGCCCACCACTGTGGGTTTACGGTAGCCTCAGGTGCTATTTCTCCTAGCCGTTTTCTAGCCTCAGTTAGGATCCTGTGTTCTCAGTGCTGCAAAGGGAGACTAGTAGTGGATTATGTCATTCCATGTAGGGCGGTGGGTTTGAAAGATAGTCTCCATTAGTCTAGTCATGGCTTGTGGCTCCCCCGAGTACAGTGGAGTGTGTCTCTCCCAGTTTAATATGTCTGTAGAGGAAAATGGCTAGTAGGAAAATAGGTTACAGGAGGCTGGTAGTAGACTGCATCAGCGTCCTGGACTGAGGGCTGTTGTATCTCTCTCAGAGGCATCTGCAGCGGGGCTCTGTCCCCTTGCTTCTTGGCAGAGCATAGCCTTTGTCTAATTCCTGTGCTTCCTTCCCCCTTTTGGTCCACAATCACTGGGAGAGGCGGATACAATCTAGGTGGTCCCGCTAAGGTGGAATCCTGGGGGCGTTGACCAGAGGTCTCCATTGCCAAGATCGGAGCCTGCTGAAAGGGCAGCTCTACAATCTCCAGGAGAGCTTGTGGAGGAGCAGCGGCTGCTGCGGGAACTTCACTTGGCCCTGGATCAGGCATTAAGGCGGCCTCCAATACTGGTGGAGCACTGGCAGGCGGGCCCGTCATCATCCAGTGTGGGGGAGGGGGCAGGTCATCCCCATCCAAATCCTGCAGAATTTTTTTGTCATTAGTCAATTTTGTGCTGTTAATATTGTTCCTTTCCCTTTCTTGATATAGAATCTCATCCAAGGAGGGGAGTCTTGAGCTAACCCTAGCCATGAGTCAATATATGGAAATTGATCTGGATGTCCCGGCTCTCCTGTGACTACTGTATAGTCTGCTTCCACTATTTTTAAGTTCATGGTGTCCTCTGGTGGCCATCCTACTCCCAGAGAGGGCCATTCGACCTCACAGAGTATGCGGAAGTGGTTAGGCATCATCTTCACCCCATAGTCTCCTCCAAATCCCTTCTTAAAACTTTTAATCATGCACTCCAATACAGTTGCCTTAGATTCACTTCCCCATCTTGCTACCTTCTCAGACTTTCTTCTTCCTTTCCTTTTTGTTCTATCTATGAAGTTCTCAGTACCCTATGTACTTCTGATATTCCACTCAATGAAACACTTAAATTGCCATTTTGCCTCCTTTCTAATTGGGGTGAGAAGAGTCTTATCTGCCAGATCCCAAAGGGTGAAGGGGGATCCATGTGTCTTCACCTGCGAATCAGCATGGCCAAACCAGAACACCACGTGATTGAAGACTGTTTCTCCCTTGACTTTTAAGGTCCATTCTGCCCTGATGGGCTTGATCGGGTGCGGATGAAAACACAGATGGGTTAAATATCCCACATCCGAGGCCATCTCCAGAAAAGCCAATTAGTACCCACTTATGTATCCCCCTCCTTCTAGCCTGACAATTTTGAGAAGATAAAGAATTTCACAGCAGATAGCACACCTCCTTGGGGAGAGCAAAATACAAATGCGCAAAGACCAAGTTTCTACTCCTAGAAGCCCCTTCGCAATTGCCTGGTAATAGTTTACCCCCAGACAACACGGACTCCACCTCCTTTGTGACATTCACAGCCCTGCTTCCCTAAAACTTCCCCATTCGTCCAATAGCAATCTATCCCAGAACAATATGGATAGCACCTCTTTGTGACAGTCGTGGTCTATGTGCTCCCTATTCTCTACCGGGGGCTTTGATCAGGCCCCCTCTTCCACCCTGCTGGCTGGGAACCTCCTTACTTGAGCACTCAGTTCCCCTGCTGCCATCCACTATCCATCAATGTGAAAGGTCAGGGAATCGAGGAAGAGACTCTTTCCAGAAGGGTGAGGCACCTTCCCCGCTATAGAAGACTGAGTTGCAAGCCCTCAGAGTAGCCCCAAGAGGGACTTGTCTCCTCAAAGTGAGGAGCTTCCTGACCAGCACACCAAATGTTATAGCCAAATGCTCCAGGAAACAAACTCACTCAGAAGGACAGCTTGAATAGTGTCCTTGCAGTTTATTACACCAGTGGGTCCAAGGCAGAGTTCCCTTTAGCCAGTAACCCCGACCAACTTTTGTGAAAACCTTATATACCTGTAGTGTATGTGCTCAATCCCCTATCCCCCAATTCCTTAAACCTAGCCTGAAAAATGTTAAAGGGAGATACAATCAGGTTACAGCCATGATTCATCAGAAGAGTCTTCTGCTTATACATTGCAGCCTACATCAATGGGAACCATAAAGATTACAAAGCTTATTGACTACATAGGGAATTATTAAATTCTTTCTGGCAATAGGAAATCTTGGTATGGGATCCGGTGTTTATCAGTCTGGGAGCCCTGTTCTGCTATAGATTTGTTACCCCCATGGCTACCAGGCGCATAGTCCGAAGTTCACTGAAAATGCAAGCAGGCATATAGTTTAAAGTTCACTGGGAATGTAAGATGGTGTCCTTCCTTTTCAAGATGGAGTCAGCTCGGCCTGTTCCTTTCCCGCTTCAATTTTTTTTTTTTTTTGTACTTCCAAACTAAGTATTTCAGATGTGTTTCTTAAATTCAACACAATATTTTTTTTCTTTTACACTTCAGGAAATTGACAGAAACTACTTGGGTGAAATGATGCTTTCAATTACTCATCTTATTATTGAAATAACACTAAATATTATTTACATAGCTCACACTACATTCCTAAAATATAATAAACTGTTTGCCATATATGTTTTCACAGCTTGAAATTGTAATTAGTCTTCAGTTTTTACTTTTAGGAAAACAAATTTGCTTCATTAACTCATTTTATTTTTTTATTTTTTTTAATTTTATTTTATTTTTAAATTTTACATAATTGTATTAGTTTTGCCAAATATCAAAATGAATCCATCACAGGTATACATGTGTTCCCCATCCTGAACCCTCCTCCCTCCCCATACCATCCCTCTGGGTCGTCCCAGTGCACTAGCCCCAAGCATCCAGTATCGTGCATCGAACCTGGACTGGCAACTCGTTTCTTACATGATATTTTACATGTTTCAATGTCATTCTCCCATTACTCATTTTAAAACTTTGATAGCTTTTAAATGATTAGCCGCTACTGATCTATATAGAACATCAAATTCAAAAGTAGGTCTACACAGTACAGAGTGGACAGTGATTTTCAGAGTTAATATAGCATAGTAGTTAAGAGCACAGATTTTGGAGTCAAATTCTGTTTGTTTCACTTAGCTGTGTGCCATTGAACAAATTATTTGGTGTCCTTATATTTCAGTTTCCTCCTCTATAAAATAGGATGGGCTTCCCAGGTGGTGCTAGTGGTAAAGAACCTGCCTGTCTATGCAGGAGACATAAGACACAGGGATTTTATCCCTGGGTTGGGAAGAATCCTTGGAAAAGGAAATGGCAATCCACTCCAGTATTCTTGCCTGGAGAATCCTATGGACTAAGGAGCCTGGTGGTATACCATCCATGTGGTCACAAAGAGTCCAACATGACTGAAGCGACTTCACACACCCAAACACAATAATGACATCTACCTCACGGAATTGTTGCAAGAATTAAGCAAGCTAATATATAAGAAATGCTAAGAACATGTACTAAGCACTGGCATGTAATAAGCACTCTTGTACATATTTAAGTAAAGCAGCAAAATTATATTATTAGCTATTAGATCCAATAATATTATGATGAGTTTTTAGCTTTGAAACCTAGTTTTATTAGCTCTTCAGGAATAATTGGAAAGCTTTGCCTCAAGCTTTCTCTCTGGGTTAGTTCTCTGTCATGCCTACACATATGAAGCTTCTCCTAACACATCTGGATGTTTCTGTGCTTTTGCATATGCTTGTGCCCCTACATCATCTCTTAAATCTGGAAGTTCTTATACCTCTAGAGTCCAGCTCATTATCAAATTACTCAAAATTCACTCTTTTAAATTCTGGAATCTGTGTTGTTCAATATGATGGCCAATAGCCACATGTTGTTATTAAACACTTGAAATGTGGCTAATCAAAATCGAGAGGCACTGGTAGTATCAAATGCATCCTAGATTTCAAGGATGCATTTAGTTCAAAAATAAGCCAAAAAATATAAAGACCATAAAGTATAACATTAATGGTTTTTATATTGGATTAAGTAAAATGTATCATTAAAACTATTTTTCCCACATCTTTTTTATTTTAGACAGTTTTAAATTATATGTGTCTTTGCATTGTAATTCTATTGGATAGTGCTAACTTACATAAATAATTCCCTTCACATTCACATGCTCCCACATAATTTAACAAATCTATTTCCTTATAATCACATGCATGTGTGAGTTCTCAGTCACTATAGTTGTGTCTGACTCCTTGTGACCCCATGGACTGTAGCCCACCAGGCTCCTCTCTCCATGGGATTCTCCAGGCAAGAATACTGGAGTGAGTTGCCATTTTCCTCCTCCAGAGGATCTTGCTGAACCAGGGATGGAACCATCATCTCCTGTGACTCATGCATTGTAGGTGGATTCTTTCCCCACTGAGACACCAGGGAAATCCTATCATCACATATTATACCATTATCTCATTTTCCTTTACTTGGACATTTTGCTATCAGCTTATTAGCCCTTCAAGGGCAGAGCCTACAGTTTATTCATTTTCACATCTTTGGTATACTGCTGATGGTATGACCCATACTGAGTGCTTAATAAATACCTGTTGAAAAAGATAAGATTGGTAAAACATTGTAAATGTTTCAGTGAAAGATAGTAAACAAGTTAAGCTAATAAGGATGATTTGGCTGAAAAGCAGAACAATTATATGTAACAAGTAATCCTGTTTACAAAACAATAGTTTCCCAATTATTAATATAGATAGAAGTTAGGATTGAATTCCTCAGAGCCTTAGTGGAACCAGTGAGATTTGATTGTTCAAAAATACCTGGCCCATACAGCCAGAATGCACAGAAAAGATGTATGTCCCTGCCCATTTTATCCAAAACTATATGGAGTCTTTTGAGAAAAGTCAGTAACCACCCACTCTACAACTACTTTCCATTTCCACCACTGGAGATATAAAATCTTTATTGATTTGTGAACTCTTAGAATAGCATTTGATCTTTTGTTTAAGATAAACAATCTGTGTTCTTTTAATCTTTTCTAAAGCATCCTATTTTCCAAACCTGTGATCACTATCAATCTAATTCAATTTAACAAGCTTTCTCCCATCTATAAGGCACTGTGCTAAATGCTGTGGAGGACACACAATGAAGATATGTGTCTGGCTTCAACAAGTTAATAATATATAATGAGAAATAGATATCTAAACTAACATTAGCCTAAAGCAGAAAAAAGATAACAGCTTTTCAATTCAAATCAAGAATTATGAGCGTGAAAGAGAAAGATAAAGAATGGGACAGAAGTTTTACACCCTACAATTTGAGGACTTCAAGCAAAATAGAGCCAGGTTTTAGAAGGATCCATCTGGCCTTAGAGATTTTCTCTCAGTGAAGCATGGAAAACAGAGCATCATAAAGGGTAAAACAGGAAAAATGTAGCACCCTTACTTATAATCATTTATCTCTTTTTATGAAAAAAACTTCTATTCAAATGAATCAAACATTTTTTATATGATAGACACTGTGTTAGGCACAGGGATATGAAAAAAATAGATTGTGGACCCTACCTTTAAAGATATGAATTCAGATCTACAGTAAATGAACCTATAAAAAGCAAGAGTGTCATACAAGAAGTATCATAGTAAACATATTTCTAACAGTAGGCTACATAGCTAAATTCCTCTAAGTCCTGGACAACCTAGGACTGTTTAATAAATAAATTAAATATTTGGTGTTTTCTATTCAGTTGCTTTTCTTTTCCACGTATTTGTCTAGTCTTCACCCTCTATCTTTAAATCGCACAAAGACAGGAACTATACCCACTATTTTTTCTTTAAAATCAAAGTGCTATGCCTTTGTTCTCTGCCTTCCCGTTGACCACTCAATCCAATACTATTCAGGTTATTCAGACCAAAAAAAAAAAACTCCCACTAGAATCTTTTCAGTACTGAGTAACACAATTCTTAAATAGTGGGAAACATGTCTGAGACCCTTTCTTCCTCAATGTACTTTTTGGATCCTCAGTTTAATACATTGATATGCCCTTTGGTGACCTCTCTGCCTTCTTTCATTGCCAAGTATTCTGACTTTCTGTGAAAAGGCTGTTCTTTTATTCAAAAGTCTTAGAAAACAAAACAATTTAAAACATGTTTAAGTTCCAACAGATATCTGTTGATTACAAGACATTGTATTTAAAAATAGACTCTTACCTAAGGCTTTCTGAAAATGAGTTTTGCCTTTGATAAAATAAAAAAGGCTTTGAGTTCCTCTGAACAGATTGTTGGGCAATTGTCAAAATGACAACTCTTTTAACCTCACTGATCTCAGATTGAAGGTTTTCACAGACTGCAGTAGCAAAGAAACACTTTCAAAACACAGATAGCACACTAAAAAAGAGTAAGTGATGGAAAACATAGCCCGTGTAGCAATATCCTCTATGTCATATTGTGCTAATTCAGGTCTGAATGTCTCCTTGACCTCTTCGTATTTTAGCAATACATGGTACTGCATTTCCAAGTCTGCAAAGAAGCAGGGTCAGGGAGGTGGTGAGGAGCAGTTCCTACTGAATGTAAGCTTGCAACAGTTTGCCTGTTTTTGAATGGAGGTGTTCAAAACCCTGGCTTTGTGTTTTGTATACCAGGGGAATTTGCAAAACAGATTATCTAGCGGAAGGTTTCCAACATTTACTTAACTATGTTCTTTTTCTTTCTTTTACTCAACTATGTCCTCTTTTCAGCTTCCTGAAGCCAGGATCCTTATTAGCAATACACACTAGATTCTCTTCAATTCAGGGTATATCACTATAAACCTAAGAATTCAATTTATGATTTGCCCTGGGAAAATCCATGTAATGGTTACACAGCTGTTTATAATAGCTTCCACTAAGGATCAGATTTACTAAGGCGGTATGGAGAAATTGACTAAAGAGAGTCTATTTGTTGTCCATAGAAACTCATGCCAAGTGCTTTGCACAAGGCCAAGCAGAAAGTAAATAGCTGACCAGGTCCTTCAATCATATCTCTTTCCTCTGGTCCAGTTTGAGTTTACAACAGCTGCCATAAGAGTGTTGAATCTACCTTTGCACCTCATTTACATACACATGCACACACAAGCAAACATTCACACACACACTTGCAGCATATGCACAAACGTTAAAACAGGCACTGCAGTTTAAAAGATGGTGGGATAATAGGAGTACTGGCTCTGAACAGTTTAGGAATTCTCAGTTTAGCAGAGAAAAAAAGCAGTAAGGAAGAGCATTATAATCTAATATGAATACTGTAAAACAATTATTTCCAAAAATGACATAAGAACCAGGAAAATGCATGACTGGCTCTGCTATCATCATGTTGTACACCTTGTTTGGTATTCCAGTGACTGTGATGCTCTGGTTCATGATATCATACGGTTAAGAAAGAGGCATCATGCCTTATTCATGTATTCATTCAGTGAAATTATGTGTAACATCAATCTTGCTAAGTACTTAGCATGAATTAAACTATGTCCTTATAATTGAAGAGCACACAGCCTAATAGGGGAGAGAGACATAAAAGGCTCTCATTTCAGTACAGTGCTTGAATACAAAACATTCTTACCATAGGAAACAGAATAGTGTAGGATTAACACTTATTGAGGCTATATTATGAGTCAGATACAACCCTGATAGGCTACCTCCACTCATGTATGGTCATAGCCATTGAAGTAGCTATAATTGCTAGCTACATTTTACCAGTGAAAGCACTGATGTGAAGAGAACTTAAATATGTTGCTTAATGTCATAGAATTAATAAATAGAAGAGATGGGATTTAAAAACCGAGGCCACAAAAACTGTGCTTTCAACTATTAAAATGCACTGCCTTTTAGAGTATATTATCACCTGCTCTTAACTTTCCTGTGGCACACATTATTCATCCATAAAATAAGGGTAAAAATTAGTTTCTCTAATAGAAATGTTCTAAGTATTAATTAAAATTATACACACACACACACACACACATATATATATATATATATGTTCTTGGATCCATGTCTGGAATTGTAGGGAATGTGGCCCATAAGTCAACAACAAATATTTGTTGACCACTTGAAAAGTTATGTCAGGAAATCTGAAGTATATATTATCATCTCACTAGGACTATTTATCTCTGAGGCAGTGGAACTGCCCCAGATAGTCCTGTAAGATTTCATCTAACCCAAAGAGTTTTGTTAAATTTGAGGAACTCCAGGTGTCATGCAAAAACCCAGCCACAAACACTTAATCTGAATGCCCCTGGGTTTTACTCTGTGCAGATTACATCAAGATTAAGTGCCTTGTCTCTGCATCTGAAAAATATTATATGTGTCCTAGCTATTATTTATAGCTTCAGAAAGTTTCCAATGTGATTGCGTGTGACAAATATGTCAATTTCAATGCTGTGATTATGCAGACATCTAGCAGAGAGGGGTATTCAATGTGTAATATTAGTGCTTCCAAAGTCCCTTGGGGATGCATTTAGAATAGTGAATTCTTTCACCTTGCAATACTTTCCCCACATCAGCTGTCCTTCTTGTGCATGAATTCCAGGCAGCACCAGACATTTTATTCAGAAACAATGCATACGGACAGTCAACCCATTAGTTTTCAAGATGGAGAAAAAAAGACCAAAAATATATTTTGGCCAAAAATGTCTTCCTTGAAAAGAGTAAGTGCTTATGACAGTTTGAATTCAGTTGTTTTTAAATCTTAGAAAGATGAATTACTATATTTAGATGACCTCGTTCTAACACAAAGTAAAAATCTCCCATTCTTCTAAACTATAGCTTCTTTGCTGTCTCCTAGCACCCTTCTTTTCAATGGATATGTTCAAGTTGTCAGAGATAAAACAGGAGGAAGATTTCCTATAAATGGAACCAACATTAGCATTGGAACTAGCACCAGCAGCTGCAGAAAGAGATTGATAGCCCTGTAATTCCTATCTGGATGTCAAGATTAAGGCCATGAAATGAAGGGTCTTGTATGAACATTTGTTATCAGTAGCATTTCACATGATCTTTGCTGAGAAGAATGCAGCTACGGTCTGTATATTTCATTATTCTATTTACAATAACCTTTAACACTAATGTCAATTTGTAGAATATTTATTTGCTAACTTAAATTGGAACAAAAATTAAATCTAAGAATCCAATTCTTTTAAAGTTTTTCACTGTAGTAAAGAAAATGTATCTATCAACCATCTGATTCAGAACTTCATTGTAGATCTAATGATAAGAGTCCAGTATCTTGACTTCAGTCACTACTTCTCTCCAAAATGTCACTGCCTCCTCAATTTATAAAACTTTATAATAAGGTCTTGCTAATGTGGAGAGAAAAATTCAAAAGATAACAAAAGATAATCAGGTTATGTATCAATGCTGCCTTGCAGCATGCTAATTAAATTAGTGGGACTAGTACAAATGCTGGATGATGAACTGAAATAGTTTAAGAAACTCTTAGTTGCATGTTTAAAACAACAATGTGATGTTTAAAAGATGTATAGAAGCATTATTTAAAAAGCGGGGGGGGTTGGATTATAGAAACTTAAAACCTTCAGTCAAGATTTACTGAGAATACCTGAAACACCATGCTTGCTATTGGGAATAGTTTTACTATACTATTAGCTTTGTAGGCAATTAGAAACATTTTTTTCTCTCTGCCTACCTTTACAGAAGTGAGGAGAAGTATGTTTATTTAAATTAAATATTAAATGTTTATTTAAAGAGTACATATAGATGAAGGCAGGGAGCCAGATCAGATCAGATCAGATCAGTCACTCAGTCATGTCCGACTCTTTGCAACCCCATGAATCGCAGCACGCCAGGCCTCCCTGTCCATCACCAACTCCCGGAGTTCACTCAGACTCATGTCCATGGAGTCAGTGATGCCATCCAGCCATCTCATCCTCTGTTGTCCCCTTCTATCTTGCCCCCAATCCCTCCCAGCATCAGAGTCTTTTCCAATGAGTCAACTTTTAGCAGGAGGTGGCCAAAGTACTGGAGTTTCAGCTTTAGCATCATTCCTTCCAAAGAAATTCCAGGGCTGATCTCCTTCAGAATGGACTGGTTGGATCTCCTTGCAGTCCAAGGGACTCTCAAGAGTCTTCTCCAACACCACAGTTCAAAAGCATCAATTCTTCGGCACTCAGCCTTCTTCACAGTCCAA
>NW_011495038.1:2689053-2689175 GCF_000754665.1 Bison bison bison | reverse complement strand
GTGATTTTGGAGCCCAGAAAAGTAAAATCTGACACTGTTTCCCCATCTATTTCCCATGAAGTGATGGGACTGGATGCCATGATCTTCATTTTCTGAATGTTGAGCTTTAAGCCAGCTTTTTC
>NW_011495038.1:2677206-2688850 GCF_000754665.1 Bison bison bison | reverse complement strand
AGGTTCATGGTTCACGTATTGCTGAAGCCTGGCTTGGAGAATTTTGAGCATTACTTTACTAGCACGTGAGATGAGTGCAATTGTGCGGTAGTTTGAGCATTCTTTGGCATTGCCTAAATTCTAACATCTTACATCTGCTGAGGTCAAGGCAATCTTGAAGTCTGAGTTGATCTGATGTCATGCAATATGAATTAGCTTTAGAGTTTTAAAATAGAGACTAATATCTATATCTCAACATAACTTATTTGAATTTCTTATGAAGACTTATCTTCTGTATTAGAAAATATTTTTAGCCAAACAATTGATTGCATCAGCATTATATTCTATTTATTTCAAAGACAGAATGTGGTCCACTGGAGAAGGGAATGGCAAACCACTTCAGTATTCTTGCCTTGAGAACCCCATGAACAGTATGAAATGGGAGCCAGAAGTCCATACCTTAACAGATATAATCAGACAATAATTGTGAAAAACATTACCCAAAGAGCCAATGTATGCTGCATGCCTTTTCTTTCTCAGAGAAGTTTTAAAGTAGTGAGAGGATCTGTATTGAAATGACTCAAACAAATAAAAGACCATATCCTGGAAGGTCTAATAAATTTGTCTAATAACCCCAAATACTTTGAAAAGAAACCACAAAACATCTATTTCTTTTGACTTAAATAATTAATCAGAAAGAAGAGATAAAACATGTTACTGATGATAGTGCTTATTGCAGTATTATATTATTTTAATTTTTATGTGAGGTATAATATATACAAAGGATGCACATCTTAAGTTTATACTTCAGTGAACTTTTACTTATATACCCATGTAATCTCCACTTAGGTCAAGATATAGGCCATTCTAAGTATGTCAGCACACTCTTTTGTCTTCAGTGTTAATACCACCAACACCAGGTACCCACTATTCTCATTTAAAATACCATAGATTTGTATTTGTATGTTCCCAAAATTCATATAAATTGAATAAATTTTGGACAGACATCTTTTACTCTATATTACAATCTATAAAATCTGCAAGATCTATTACATTTATTAAGAGTTTTATTTTCCTTTGTGGCTTTCCATTGCATTAATATACTATAATCTATCCACTTTCTGATGAGCCTTTAGATTATTTCTAATTTTGAGATATTATCAATGAAACTGCTATGAAACAATCTAGTACATGTCTTTTCTCTTCAGGGAACATTTAAAGGAGAAATTGCTGGTTACATATTCCTTTTTAGTAGGAAAAAAATTCCACAGCAACCTACATGTCAGGTAATAGAGAAATCATTATGTAAATCACAATGCTTATTTTCTAAAAATTTTAATAATATATATAAACTTTATAGTAATAGATACTATGAAGCAGCAACTTAATACTTATGATGCAACTTTAAATTAGGTCATTAGAAAACAAAATGCTATCCATACATAACACTGTATGCAAAAATATATTATGTAATACATACAATTAATATCATAGAAAAAAACAATACAAATGCCATAAGACTAAAAATGAAAAAATTTTTTATCATAGTTGATGAAACAAGCCAAAATGTTATCTCAATGTACAGGGTAAACACACAAAAAAAGATCTTTTAGGGAATGAGGAAAGAATAATCAAGATGGCAATCAGAGGAAAAGAACTAAAATAGATGGATGCAGAGCTAGCTATATAGTTTGTGATTGTCTAACTTAGAGGCTGAACATTGACAAATAGATTGATAAATTCATACAACTAATTGTCTTTGATACAAGGAAAAATAGATAAGATGGTTAGAGAGCATCATCAATTCAATGCACATGAATTTGAGCAAACTCTGGGAGATAGTGGAGGACAGAGGAGCCTAGAGTATTACAGTTCAGGGGGTCACAAAGAATCAGACATGACTTAGCAACTGAACAACAACAACAATGATATCTGGGATATGGTACTACTCACAAACATAATGGGGTACAAAATTTACTGATTATCATCTCAGTCCCTGAGAATATGTATTATATTGGAAAAGTGGTTTCTGTTGGTAAGGTAATGAAGAATGATACTTCAAATTTTACCTGTTTGGTGTTTTAAATATATTTTATCTCTTCCTCAACTGTATGGATTCACAAAGCTTTGCAAGATCATTGAATTGTTAAGACCACAAGATCAAGTGAAAAGAAAACATATGGATAATGACTTGCTGTGTAAGAGAGTATTGGGGGAAACTGGGTTGGAGCTTCCTATTGAGGTCATACCTCTGAACACTGGTCAGAAAAGGAAATGAGTTTGCCCTGAGAAAGATTACACACTAAATCAAAGCACTCTATTGGTACATACTAATAGTTCAAATAACCATGAGTGGTGGAACTAAAAGTAACTGACTTGGTAAAAGAATATAAGAAGATACCTGAAGGAATATGCACATAATTAAAGTGCTTTATAGAAGCAATCTCTAACTTCATTGGGTGGTTCAAAGTCTGGTGGCCTTCAAGTATGCTTAGTTCTCTGTATTCAATTTTGCATAAAGTGTTGTAGGACAAATAATGAGAAAAATAACTAACAAGTATGTTGGAAGGTGATATTGATTGAGGTCAAGAGGATGGGCAGAGGGCAAAAGGGTCATAGAAACTGTCCTGGAATTTGTTTCTTTACCAGTAATGGAGGAACATTCTTGGGAGGTGGGAAGTGTGGGGAGTCAGGTGTTCCAGTAGAAGATTTTTGCAAATAACTCACCTTAGGATAACAGATAAAAAAAATAATTGCTAATAGAAGAATGTTTCTCTATGAAGTTCTCTTAGAAGGATGATCTTGGTTTAAAATTTCTTATGGTAAAGAATGTCTAAGAAATCTTGATTCCAGCTTGTTAGTCATAAAGGAAATCAACCTTGAATATTCATTGGAAGGACTGATTATAAAGCTGAAGCTAAAGCTTCAATACTTTGACTACCTGATGAGAAGAATGACTCATTGGAAAAGACCTTGCTGCTGGGAAAGATTGAAGGCAGGAGAAGGGGACAACAGAGGATAATATGGTTGTATGGCATTACTGACTCAATGGATATGAGTTTGAGCAAGCTCTGGGAGATGGTGAAGGACAGGGAAGCCTGGTATGCTGCAGTTCACATGGTCACAAAGATAGCCACTGAACAACAACAAAGAAACCTAGAATCTATGGAATTAGGAGGCACACTCCTGGAAAGTGTCATGATATACCCATAATAAGCTGGATAAAAAATAGAAATATTTCATAACTCAGATGCTCACACTGGTATGGTGACATGCATACCTCACTTGTTGGAGACCTTTTCTATTACTGTGGGCCAGAAAGTATGTCTGATACAGAAAAAGAAGACCAAGGAAGCCCCATGAAATATCCAAAGTCTCTCCCTGCTTTGCTCATGCCACAGAGACCTTGTGTTCTTGAATAAGTAAAAGCTCAGATTTATGTGAGCATGGAACAACAGACTGGTTCCAAATAGGAAAAGGAGTACGTCAGGGCTGTATATTGTCACCCCACTTATTTAACTTATATGCAGAGTACATCATGAGAAACGCTGGGCTAGAAGAATCACAAGCTGGAATCAAGATTGCCGGGAGAAATATCAATAACCTCAGATATGCAGATGACACCACTCTTATGGCAGAAAGTGAAGAGGAACTAAAAAGCCTCTTGATGAAAGTGAAAGAGGAGAGTGAAAAAGTTGGCTTAAAGCTCAACATTCTGGCATCTGGTCCCATCACTTCATGGGAAATAGATGGGGAAACAGTGGAAACAGTGTCAGACTTTATTTTTCTGGGCTCCAAAATCACTGCACATGGTGACTGCAGCCATGAAATTAAAAGACGCTTACTCCTTGGAAGGAAAGTTATGACCAACCTAGATAGCATGTTCAAAAGCAGAGACATTACTTTGCCAACAAAGGTCCGTCTAGTCAAGGCTATGGTTTTTCCTGTGGTCATGTATGGGTGTGAGAGTTGGACTGTGAAGAAGGCTGAGTGCCGAAGAATTGATGCTTTTGAACTGTGGTGTTGGAGAAGACTCTTGAGAGTCCCTTGGACTGCAAGGAGATCCAACCAGTCCATTCTAAAGGAGATCAGCCCTGGGATTTCTTTGGAAAGAATGATGCTAAAGCTGAAACTCCAGTACTTTGGCCACCTCATGTGAAGAATTGACTCATTGGAAAAGACTCTGATGCTGGGAACGATTGGGGGCAGGAGGAAAAGGGGACAACAGAGGATGAGATGGCTGGATGGCATCACCGACTCAATGCTCATGAATTTGAGTGAACTCTGGTAGTTGGTGATGGACAGGGAGGCCTGGCATGTTGCAATTCATGGGGTTGCAAAGAGTTGGACATGACTGAGTGACTGGACTGAACTGATCTGAACTGATACGACAGTCAGATCCTTTATGTTATCTCATTGTGAATAAACCATTCATTTGAGTATCAACTTTCATAAAATAAAGGATGAACAGAATCTCATCATAGAGTGTTAAGAAAATGTAATCCTTAACACAAAGTTGTAGCCAAGATTCTGACATCATATTTTCTTTAATTATAATATCTACCTATCTATCATCCTCTGTCTATCATCAGTCATCTACCTATCATCTATAGTAAAGTTATAAAGACCATTTTGGTCCCTGTCCATAAATAGAAATCTAAAATTAAGAAGTCAGAGAAAATATGTACATATTAATTATAAGGCTTTTTTTCTAGTTATCTTTTCATCTCAAGATGATTAATTAGATAGTATTGATTGATGAAAATGGAAACTGTAAAGCTAAGGGCTGGCAGATATGTATAAGAGTAAAGTGGCCAGTACATTGTTTTTCTTTTCTTAGAGGAGAGTTTTTGCTGAGTTGCAAACCATTCATTGAATCAATAAACATGTGTTAGCAGCATCCTCTATGCACCAGTTACTGTGCTTGATTTGGGGGTGAAAAAGCAAGACAAATGACATACCCATTATTTCTAGTAAAGAGATAATCTCTATAGTAGTATGAAGAGGTGGGTAAATCAAATTGCAATATGGTACAGCAAATGCTATGGGCAAAACATTTCAAGAGATAATAGATATACCCAAGAAGAGCATCAAATGCAGACATGGGGTAGGTGAATGGGAAGGAACAGTGGAACACAATCAGAAATACATTTTATTTATTTCCTTAGTTATAAATGGTAAAATACCCCTAGCTGCACTGTAAATTAAAATTATCTGTTATCATGCTCTATATAGCAATAACAGAATGCAATGAAGGTGTGTGTTGGGGCTCACTGCCTAGGAGTCCTTCAGACTCTCTCACTTAAATATAATATAAATAGAATTGAACATATCAGTTTGTTATTATTATAAAATCATATCACTACTTAGTTGAAATATTTTAGAGATTCAAATACAAAAATGTAACAGACTGCAGCACTCTGATTTTTCTCATCTGCCCTAATGAATGTACCACATGGAGCTTTTTGAATCAGAATTGTTGGCAGGGGAGAAACTCTAACCTTGGCACAAGATGGAGCCTGATGTTTTTAGAAAATACATATTTTTTAGAATAAGGAGGATAAAATGCAATCTGGTAAAATACACATAACCATAGTTGACTAACACTAAAAATTCAGATTATTCTCTCTCCCATTACATCTCTTTATTTCAAGAAGTTATCATTCTCCTCTGTGGATTCTTAATTGTGTTGGCATCTATATATAAAGGGAATAACAAGACAGGTGCTTCTAGTCTTTATACATGTAACATTCATTTATGGAAAATAACAATTTTCTAAATCCTCTCTGATTTACCACAATCTGTATTTCCTGGATCTCTGTATTCATTTATAAATAGCTTCAGATGGAAAGCATCTCTCTATCTCCATTACAAAAACTACCAGTTGCTTTATCCAACTCTGAAAAACTGGTAGATTCAGAGAAAACAAAATTCTTGATGTCTAATCCAAACTGATTATTTGAAATACTCTCTGGCTAACTAACTCATTGGAGAAGGCAATGGCACCCCACTCCAGTACTGTTGTCTGGAAAATCCCATGGACAGAGGAGCCTGGTAGGCTGCAGACCACAGGGTTGCGAAGAGTCGGACACGACTGAGGGACTTCACTTTCGCTTTTCCCTTTCATGCATTGGAGAAGGAAATGGCAACCCACTCCAGTGTTCTTGCCTGGAGAATCCCAGGGACGGGGAAGCCTGGTGGGCTGCCATCTATGGGGTCACACAGAGTCGGACACGACTGAAGCGACTTAGCAGCTTAACTAACTCATTTCATAAATGCATAGGTATTAGGAATTCAATAGGGCATGCTTTGGACTACTAGATTAAACAGTGATTTAGCTTTTCTCTTTTGAGTAATGGTTGTCAACTCTAATACGAATTGGGAAAATCTATTGAGCATCTATATGTGGCAGGCATTGTACTAAACACAATGGATACATTAACTTGTTGAATCATTAAAAATAACCTGTGAAGTATTATTACTTTTCATTTCACATATGAGGATACTGATAATAAGACAAGTTAACTTCTTCATTTGGAAAGTGATAGAGCTGAGATTTAAACTTAGGCTCAAAATTTACCCCTCAGATGAGTAACAGATATATCCCAAAAGCTTCTTGTTAGTAATACAGGGAGCTCATTGAGGAATATAGATGTATACATACAAACACATTTCTGATGCTACAAAATAATAGATGATAGACATATAACAATGTTAAGGCTATTAAGGTAGCATATTTTTTACATAATCATATATATAATCTTAGGTGGTGCTAGTGGTAAAGAACCCAGCTGCCAATGCGGGAGACATAAGAGAAGCGAGTTTGATCCCTTGGTTGGGAAGATGCCCTAGAATAAGAAATTGCAACCCACTCTAATATTTTTACCTAAAAAATTCCACGGACAGAGGAGCCTGGCAGGTTACAATCCATGGCTTCTCAAGGAGTTGGTCATGATTGAGTATGCACACACATGCTCTTTTTATGCTTACCAATTGCATCTTATGAATATATTCTAAATTCTACCCTACATAAAAATAATTGCAGAAAAGGACTTTTGGATGATTGTGATGATAAGACATTCTCAAAGGAAAATACAAATAATAATATTGTACTTTCCAGCAACTAATTGCAAGTAATCTCAAATATTTAAATTACTATTTAAAATTATTCAAGCTTAGTTTCTCTGCATAATTTTTTCATAGCATGTAATGTCCATAAATCTTGAGGGAGGGAGTTATTTCATACCTAAATATCAAAATTCTCACAAATTTGCAAACCAGTAGCATGAGTAAAATAAAAAGAGTAATTATCTCCAAAACCATGGCCAGAATGCAATATTTTCAAACTAATTGTGGAAAGACATAAATGATCAATTTTCTTTTCTAATCACCCAAATCACCTCAAGATAAATGATGCAGTATAATTAAATAGAGGAAAGTTTACTTTGCTCAGATCCATGGGGAGCAGTAAATCTTTAACATTTACTGAATTTGTGTTAATTGGGTATCCATGAAAGGCACTGTTGCTGTTAAAAATGATTGTAGAACTTCAAAAAAGGAAAAAATAAATTCTGTTTAGCTGGAAGAATTTTTAAGTCAAGTATCAAAGAAAAAGAAAATGACTCTTGTTCTTACACTTTTATCAAAATAAGCATAAACAGCAATAGAGATACATCAGCATCAAGGTAAATGGACAAGTAGAAATAACCAAACAAACATATGCTAGTGTTACTTGGCATGAAACAGGTTTAAAATGCAATCTTTACCCACCAAGAAATGCAATTTAACTGTAAGCATACTTGGAATGGGGGGAAAAAAACATAATTCTATGTTTTCTAGTGCCTGGGTCATACAAAGATTTATTTTGTTGTTTGCCCTTTTTGGAACTTCCCTCTCCACTTTGGTAAAGAGTCAGAATAAAATACAATCTTGTAAGGTTTTTGCCAAGATCACGTGAAATAAGGAATGTGAAAGCACTTTGAAAACTGCACAGTGCTATAAAAATATAGCACATTTTTTATTACTTTGTAGAGTGAAAATTATACAGAACTAAAAAGAAGTGTATAGCAGTGTGAAAACAAGAGAAGCCAGAGGGGCTGAATAATCCATTTAGAAAAATCGACATTTAAAAGAGTTTTAGCCCATCCCACTGGTCAGATTAACTTCATGATGCAGTCATTGTCAGTGTAATATGGGGTCTCTGTCCTATTTTCTCTCACTTGTCATTCAGTGGGCTGGACCACTTTGGAAAATGAAGAAAGAAGCACATGGGGAAGCTGTTTAGATGATGACATGTCTGGTATTGAAACTGTATAGGCTCTGTTTCGTTCTAGATAAAGGAATGTCAAGGTTTCTTAATCTTCCAAACCCTGAAATAAACATGGCCTGTTATGGACAAGAGAATTGTACAGAAAGAGGCTTTTATTCAGTAGTGTTATGTGGATCCCAGTTCCAAGTATCATCTTAATAGACAAGTCCCTCTTACAGCTAAATGATTACAGGACAATAATATTGTATTGATGACATTTTACTAGAGCAATATTTTGCCTTTAGTTGTAGACGGGATGCTTTGAGGAGCCATGATGTCCTACATACTCAAAACAATCCTTGACCTGAGTTCCATATTGATGAGCATCATTGCTTTAGCTTTTCTATTCACAGCCAAATAAAGGATTACATGTGACCTCAGTATAGAAAAGAACAAAGGAGAAACATCAAGGAAATACAATGAGGAAGGACTGGAATTTATAAAGGGCCAAATAATATTCTTTTTATATCCCTACCATGTTCCAGGAACTTTATAGTAATTTGACTGAAGTCTCTAACTTTAATCTTTACAACTATATTGTAAGAATATTTTTTTTAAATTACTTCAAAGCTGGGCTTCCCTGGGTAGTCCATTGGTTAAAAGTCCACATTCATAATGTTGGGGCCATGGGTTCAGTGTCTCATCGGGGAAGACCCCATATGCCATTTGGCAGTGCCAAAAGAAAAAAATATTTCAAAGCTTTCAGAAAAGAAGAATTATGTTTAGAAAGGTTAAGTTGCATAAGTAATAGCTGCTGAAGTTGGAATCAAGTCCAAAATCATGGCCCATATTCCTGTCACTATCACAGTGCTTCTCAGACATTGTGAAATATGTGCATTCATTTTTGTTATAATTGCATTAACAGCAGGGGAACATTTCCATCCAAATAAAAAGAATCTTATAGAGAAACTCAACTGTAAAACAGATATAAAAGTAGTTAATCTGATTGTGAGTTAGGTCATGAAGAGGAGACCTTCATTAATCACCCAACACCCCTGCATTGACCACTATGACATTTTTTCCAAAGCTTTGTTCCTTTCCAGGACTCAGAAAATCATTCAATTCAATGAGCTCACTTGAGTCACGTCTCTGGAAACAGCTCTTGGTGAGTGCTGATGGAGGTCATGGGGATGCCATGCAATAAGATTTCTTAAAGGGAGAGAGAGGCAGCAGAAAGGAGACAAGAATTTGATCACAAAGTTAATTTGCCTAATTCACAATTCAGCCTATGATCAGTCCTGGATAAATGACACTCAATGTCATTTATGCTAATAATTTAAATGCAAATATATTTTGACCAGCATTCTTTCAGATTACAAATCATACATTTTCCTAGTTACACCTTACATTAAAGAAATGCCTGACTTATAATTTATGCATTTGTCCTTAAAGAAAAAAGATGAATAAGTGCACAAAACTAATACAATTATGTAAAGTTTAAAAAGAAAAAAAAAAAGAAAAGCACAATTAATGAGTAAAACAGCATTTTAATTAATGTGCCTTTAATTAAGGAAAATATATTTTCTTCACAAGATCCTAAGTGATTTTTTTCCACCCCCTCTAGGCCAAACATTAAATGTTTTAGTCCATTAGGTTTTAAAGTTTTAAGTGACAGAAAAGTTGGATTCCTGAATCTATATCACAACTCACTCACAATGGAAAATTAATAGCTCATAAATGAAGCTTCTGTTGAAAGTAAATCACATCAAACATTTTTCTGAGATAAGCATTTTCAAAAATTAAACTAATTTTAACTTCTGTCCTCTGCCCCGGATGGTCACAGCTCAACAAAGGAACGCAGCAGCTACAATGGACCAGAGTAACTTGAAAACCAAAAGTTTGCACATCTGCAACTCCAGCTTCTCATGCACCATCTATTTTTCTATTCTAGCCCAAGGCATAGGCCTTATAAATTATTATTCTATTCTATTTACAAGTAAACACATGGTCTAAGTAAATGTGACATAAGTGTCCACAAAATTTGGGTAAGAAATTTATCTTTTAAAAGAATAGACAATTAGCAAACAAGACCTTCAAAATAAACACCTTCTGTGAAATGTGGACAAAGTGAATTTTCTGTTTCTACATCTGGGGAACATCCACTGTAAGAATTAAGAATATTATAACGATAGAGGAAAGCAAAATTAACTTTGGTGTCCCTGGAACAAGTTGAGAGATAACATTGGTTTTCAGGTTCATGTTTCAAGTTTTGCAAAGTAGTATCCAGTCATCAAATATCAGGGAAATTCAAGGCAAACTCTAATCTCTGACATGCATAGTCAATACAGTGTAATTAGAATCCTTTGTCTAAGTCAGTGGTTCTTGAACTTTAACAAGCATAAAACACACCATTGGGTGCTATTCAAAATGTAGGATTCCCAACCCCATTCCAATTCAATGGACCTGTCAGAGGGCTTAGAAAAAAATCAATTTATCTTATGTTATTCTAAAGCAAGTAGTCTCATGACCATAAAGAAACAGACCTATAAAGATGCTTTTTTCTGTATATATACTTTTGTAGAAAAATTGAAAAATACAAGAGAAAAAATTTTGAAATGAAAACATAATTACTCATAGCCACATCACTCAACATAACTACTGTTACAGCAGTACATCAACTTCTATATATATATATATAAATATAATTATTCACAGTTTTTTTATGCTGTATATCTTATATATAATATTGCACACTTAATTTAATACTACTTTTCAAAAACTTTCCTTAACTCATGAAAAATAGATGTGTATGTATAAAATTCTGTGGTGAGTATACTTTTTTATTAAGACTTGAAGACATTATTCCATGATCTTCTAACATAGTGCTGCTAATGAAAAGTCAAAGATAGATTTCTAATTGTTCATAGGTGACTTTTTTTTAATATCTGAAAATGTAGGTGATTTTATCTTCATGTCATGAAAAAAAAAAAAAAACCCAAGGATCCTCTACCCAGCAAGCCTATCAATTCAGATTTGAAGGAAAGATAAAGAGTTTTACAAACATGCAAAAACAAAAAGAGTTCAGCACTTGAAACTGACTTTATAAGAAATGTTCAAGGTTCTTCTCTATTAGAAAAGCAAAGGCCATAGCTAGAAATATGAAAATTATGATAGGAAACATTTCATTGGTAAAGGCAAATATATAGTAAAAATAGTAAATGAACCACTTAAAAAGCTAGTAGGAAGGATAAAAGTTAAAGGTAGTAAAATCATCTATATTTCACTTATTGTGGAATAAGCAATTGAGGGATACAAAAACAAAAAGATGTACAATATGATATCAAAACATTAAATGTGGGAGGAGTAACTAATATGTTTTCTAACTTAAGAAATCATCAGTTTAAAATAATTATATAT
>NW_011495038.1:2660823-2677106 GCF_000754665.1 Bison bison bison | reverse complement strand
ATATATATGGCTTGCCATGGAGAAGGAAAAAGCAACCCACTCCAGTGTTCTTGCCTGGAAAATCCCATGGATGGAGGAGCCTGGCAGGCTACAGTCCATGGGGTCACAAAGAGTTGGACTCAAATGAGCAACTTCACTCACTCACTCACTCACTCACTCATGGCTTGCCATATATAAATGTCATGGTAACAACAAATCAAAAATCTATAATAGATACACACACAAAAAGAGAAAAAAATTAAATATAACACTAAAGACAATTATCAAATCACAAAGAAAGAGAGCAAAGGAATAAGGGAATAAAAAATAACTAAAGAAATACCCCCAAACAAGCCACAGAATGGCAGTAAGTGCCTATCTATCAATAATCGCTATATAACCTAAACTGACTAAATGCTCCAGTCAAAAGACATAAAGTGGCTGAATGGATATAAGAAAAAGACCCATGTGGTATATGCTACCTATGAGAAAGTACTTCAGATTTTTGCTTCATTTTACTGCTAAGATTTTCACTCAAGGGAGGGATTTGTATTACGCCAGATGAGAAATCTGTATGCAGGTCAGGAAGCAACAGTTAGAACTGGACATGGAACAACAGACTGGTTCCAAATAGGAAAAGGAGTATGTCAAGGCTGCATATTGTCTCCCTGCTTATTTAACTTCTATGCAGAGTACATCATGAGAAACACTGGACTGGAAGAAACACAAGCTGGAATCAAGATCGCCGGGAGAAATATCAATCACCTCAGATATGTAGATGACACCAGCTTTATGGCAGAAAGTGAAGAGGAAAAAAAAGCCTCTTGATGAAAGTGAAAGTGGAGAGTGAAAAAGTTGGCTTAAGGCTCAACATTCAGAAAACAAAGATCATGGCATCTGGTCCCATCACTTCATGGGAAATAGATGGGGAAACAGTGGAAACAGTGTCAGACTTTATTTTTCTGGGCTCCAAAATCACTGCACATGGTGACTGCAGCCATGAAATTAAAAGACGCTTACTCCTTGGAAGGAAAGTTATGACCAACCTAGATAGCATGTTCAAAAGCAGAGACATTACTTTGCCAACAAAGGTCCGTCTAGTCAAGGCTATGGTTTTTCCTGTGGTCATGTATGGGTGTGAGAGTTGGACTGTGAAGAAGGCTGAGTGCCGAAGAATTGATGCTTTTGAACTGTGGTGTTGGAGAAGACTCTTGAGAGTCCCTTGGACTGCAAGGAGATCCAACCAGTCCATTCTGAAGGAGATCAGCCCTGGGTGTTCTTTGGAAGGACTGATGCTAAAGCTGAAACTCCAGTACATTGGCCACCTCCTGAGAAAAGTTGACTCATTGGAAAAGACTCTGATGGTGGGAGGGATTGGGGGCAGGAGAAGGGGACGACAGAGGATGAGATGGCTGGATGACATCACTGACTCGATGGACGTGAGTCTGAGTGAACTCCGGGAGTTGGTGATGGACAGGAAGGCCTGGCATGCTGCGATTCATGAGGTCGCGAAGACTCGGACACGACTGAGCGACTGAAATGAACTGAACTGAGATACAATTCATGCAATGTACAAAGTAACATGGAAGACAGTGAATGCCCAGGCTGCCCTCAGCTGCCCCTGGAAATCTCTGCCCATTTCCTAGAGCCCTGATGACATTTCTGACCCCTATTCATTAAAATCCCCTTACTCCTCTCCTTTCAGGGGAAAGGTGTTTTTACAACATAGGTTCTCCTTTCACTATTATTTGATCAATGAGTAATTTCTGCTCTGCTATACTAAACCCAATTTCCTTTGATTGGCATTTGAGATTCTGTGCAAAAGACCCATCCAGGGGTCACTGACCCATTAGGGATCAGTAACACACCTGCCATAAAAACTAAGAAGGACAGTAAAGGATGCTTGGCACAATGGGCAGAGCTCCGAGCAATGTGGATGGCTTTCCAGGCCATCCCAATAAGTGAGCTGTGCTATATTTTCCCTGACTCATGGGACTGTAGCTAATAGCTTGGCTGTTTGATCAGGCCACTGGGAAGCTTCAGACTTCCATATAAACAATGTCTCCCATAAGAATAATGCATTCATATAAAAACTAGTTCTACCTTTAATAAGTTTTTTGTTACCTGTGCAGATGCTTATCAGAAAGGCTATTACACTAAGGACAGCATAACCAATGAGCAAACTGCATTTGTCAGCTAAATGTAAAGACTGTAATTCAGGACAAGCAGATGTGCATTCCATTGCCTCCTGGATCTATCAGAAATCAGTCTATGGAAATTCAAACATCAATCTAGCCTCTGGGCATAGACTGCCACTATTGCTGAAGAAAAACAGCCTGAAAAAACTGTCCTATTTGCTACAGGCCATGTCCAAAGCTAAAAGTACTGACCAGGAACAAATCTCTCTAGCTAATAGTCCAGGGAGTTCTTGACAATAGATTACATTCATTCTCTGATCCCATCTGAAGAGTTCTATCACCAACAAAGCCACTGGGGTCCCCAGGAAAAATAAGATGGAGTCTATGTAATAAGATGAGATTTAACTTCTCCTTTTGTGTTTAGTCTAGTTTCACTTGACTGTAGGGCGCCTTGTGCAGAGGCCTTGCCCCTAACATGTCAGATTAGAATCCCTAGCATAGACCACAGCTTGGCAGGTCACAGGAGACGAGCGACCACAGCACTTACAACGTGATGGTGATGGTAGACCATGTGCAGACCACATGCTACACCTAGCACTTTGATCTGGAGCCTTGAGCACATAAGTACACCTGACCTGCAAGAACTTTGCCCCCCACTCCACAGATGAGAACACTACAAACCAGACCCACCATCAGCCTATTCAGGGAAGTGCATCCTTTAGAACACGAATTCATACCTCTCTAGTCTTTGATCAAATGATAAAACTTTCCTCTGCTTCTGAACTGAACCTGGTCTCACTCTATTGATGAGAGTGACACTGGGCAAAGAGGAGACTGGTTGGGGCTTGACTAGAAGACTCTCAAGAACAGTTCCACCAGACCTTGACTAGAATTGACGTTTTCTCTGGTTTGAGCCATCTGTGTGAATTCCACTGGCTTGGACCACACTGTCCAGGTCACACAAGATCATATTTGTATCTCGCTCAGGTTTCATGAACACGTATCTAATAATGACCCTGAATTATAGCTCATGTTCCACATCAGAGGGCCCAACCCAAGCTGCAGAAGTGATTGAGCATTTTAATGGACAATTAAAAGACAGGCTTAAATGACTGATGGGAAGTGTAAAGATAAATTCTAGCCTGAACTATACATCTCAAGTGATCAGTCTCAGGGTGTCAATATAACAGTTTCCTAAAAGGATACTTCTCATTTGCACTGTACATTTTACCAGGCTGCTGGCCTCTTCCTCCAATTGTATAATCTTTTACAATTATTGACAGTTTGGTCTCTGTAGGGAACCCTCCAAGGACCTTCCATCCCCTTCAAGCACTTCCTAAAGACTCAAATCAATGGGGGATTAGAAGGGCTATTAAACAATGAGGTGTGGAAGCAGTCCTCCTTCTCTGTCTATCACTCAGATGCAAAGAATGGATTTTTTGCCAACAAGGAAAATGATGATCAATAATTAAAATAATGATTATCAATGTTAGGACTCTAACATTTTCCTTAAGGAGGCCCTGCTGCTTTGCCTCATGTAGCCCCATGGAATCAATATCAATATATAGAATAGAAACATTTATTGAACCACAGGAGGAGCCAAGCCAGATGATTTGGGTACCTCACCCCGCAAAATGGATTAACAATGCTATCCTTGCCCATATTGCCACATCACAGTCAAGGGGATGTCTCCTTAAACATTTAGGATGTGAGCTCCTTCAAACCTAAGAGCTTGGGTTGAGGAAAGGGAGGGTGTTCTCTCCTATAGAATACCCTGTGTGACTTCTTCCTAGCTGAATTTGGTGATAAATCTGCTCCAGTCAGATGCCACTGCCCTGAATGTGACACACTGTTGGATACGTCACTCACAGCCCGATCCCACAAATAAACATTTGATAGCTGTGCCACTCAATACCAAGAACAGACATTTCTCTAACTGCAGACCTTCTGATACCTCGTGAAACAAAACCTTATGCATCTTAACTAATGCTTTGCCACAACTAGACTCGGACGCTGTAGAAAGTAAATGCCATTGGACTTGCACTGGGAACAGCTGGGAAAGAAAGCATAGGCTCTGTCATCAATTTTAGGTGGCAGATTAGGTCTGGGTAGTGGCAGTCTTCTCCTCCAATCTTCCCCTACACTCACCCCAGTTCTAGACAGAGGCTTCAACTCTGCTCAAGAATTCTGCCCACTAGGAGGGACTCTGAGCTGGTTGACCCCCATGTATTCAATGACTCTACCCTCTAAGCACTGTGTGTGTACCCTTTTGGGATACTTTATTTGCATAAAGCAGACATCACCTGTCTTCCTGCTACCAGTTTATGTACATATCAGCATTAATAAGAAGAGCTCCTTCAATTGAATATGTCACATTAAACTGACTCAGGTGGGAGCTCCAAAATCAGGCAGAGTCCAATTACTAGATGGAATTGACAGGTGGCATTCTGAACTCTGCTCACAGGTATGCTCATGTGATTACTCCCACCATCAGGGTCATTCAATTAGAACATGTTTTGCACAACCTGTCCCTGAACCTCACTGAGATCATTAATGATTCTACCTCTGGTTTGTAGGTAAAAAGATCAGCTCATTTTTGCGGCCCAAGTAATGTTCAGTAACTACACAGCCCTCAACTTCCTGCCAAGGACAGGTCTATGTGATTTACAGCACCTCATTTTTCACCTGGATCAATAAAACAGGCAAAGTGTAACAGTCAATTATGAGGCATGAAAAAAGCCTCCTGAATCTCTGAAGTAAGCCCTGCTGGACTATAGGACATCTTTTCCTGGCTTTGGAGTGATTGGGATCCATATCTCTGTGCAGGCCTGATCATCTTGCTTTGAGTGACTTTGATCATGATGCTTGTTCAGTGTTGCCTCCAAATAATTAACCAGTTATTGTCACAACTCCTTAAAAGCCCATCTATTTGGACCCATAGTGGGGTAACCTGTTTTTCACTCTGGCTTGGAAAGAAAAAGAGATAGTTGAAAAATCTGGCTCCTGCCCCAAATCCTATGGATTATCTTAAATTGTGTGAAACTTAAGGGAAAATCTAGTGTATTAGCTGATATCTACAGGGTTTCCCTGGTGTCTCAATGGTAAAGAATTTGCCTGATATGCAGCAGGCTTTGGTTCAATCTCTGGGTTGGGATGATCCCCTAAAGAAGGAGATCCCAACACATTCTAGTATTCTTGCCAGGAAATTCCCATGAACAGAAGAGCCTGGTGAGGTATAGTCCATGGGGTTACAAAAAGTTGAACATGATTGAGTGACAAAACACACACATACACAGTTTCTAAACATATTCCATTTGGGAGTAGAGGGGAGTTTTGCCAGGCCATTACTTCTACTCGGTTATTATGAAGCAAACTCATAAATATTCAAGTTCCAAAAAAACTTTCACACTGTAATTTTAACCTGAGACTGGTTGACTTTGTCAACTATCTGTCCTTGTCTCTGTGGCTCTTTGTCCTATTTGCTATACTTAAAGCTTCTCCTCTATCCATACATTAAGAGCTGTCTCTGACTTAAGGGCTTCCCTGGTGGCTCAGACGGTAAAGCCTCTGCCTACAATGTGGGAGACCTGGGTTCGATCCCTGCGTTCAGAAGATCCCCTGGAGAAGGAAATGGCAACCCACTCCAGTACTCTTGCCTGGAAAATCCCATGCACAGAGGAGCCTGGTAGGCTACAGTCCATGAGGTCGCGAAGAGTCGGACACGACTGAGTGACTTCACTTCACTGACTTCAAAGGTTCTGATAATTCTGCTTCTTTTTTTATTGGTGTATAGTTATCCTTCAATGTTATGCTGTGATTTACTATACTATGAAGTGAATCAGTCATATGCTTATGTATAACTCCTCCCTCTTGAGTCTTCCTCCCACCTTCCTTTTATCCCACCCATTTAGGTCACCACAGAGAACCGAGCTGAGTTCCCTGTGCTAAACAGTAAGTGCCCACTAGCTATTCTCTATGTCTATGTCTCTATTACTGCCCTGCAAACAGGCTCATCTCTACAATTTTTTTAGATTCCATATGCATGCTTTCGGAGAAGGCAATGGCACCCCACTCCAGTACTCTTGCCTGGAAAATCCCATGGATGGAGGAGCCTGGTGGGCTGTAGTCCATGGGGTCGCTGGGAGTCGGACACGACTGAGAGACTTCCCTTTCACTTTTCACTTTCATTCATTGGAGAAGGAAATGGCAACCCACTCCAGTGTTCTTGCCTGGAGAATTCCAAGGATGGGGGAGCCTGGTGGGCTGCCGTCTATGGGGTCACACAGAGTTGGACATGACTGAAGTGACTTAGCATAGCATAGCATAGCATGCATGCTTTAATGTATGATATTTGTTTTTTTTTTCTTTCTGACTTCATTCTGTATGATTGACTCTAGGTCCATCCACATCTCTACAAATGATCCATTTTCATCCTTTTTATGGCTGAGTAATATTATTTTGTGTATATGTACCACATTTTCTTTATCCACTCATCAGTTGATGGAGATTTAGGTTGTTTCTATGTCCTGGCTACTGTAAATAGTGCAGCAGTGAACATTGGGGTACATGAATCTTTTTGAATTATAGTTTTCTCAGGGTATATGCCCAGTAGTGGGATTGAAGAGTCACATGGTAATTCTCTTTTTAGTTTTTTAACGAACCTCCATACTGCTTCTTATGTAAGAGTGTGGAAAATTCCAGGGATCTAGTCTCTAGTGAAAATAATGAAAATTATCTTAAACTCCAATTAATTGAAATCTCTGGAAATGACACAATAGACAGAAATCAGGAGAGAAAAATATTCAAAAAAATTTTATTAAGAATTATGAGAATCTGTGGTACTTGAACCACAACCTGTACCCTTCTTCCCCAGACTCAGTTTATTTTTTTTCCTAATTTTATTTTATTTTTAAACTTTACATAATTGTATTAGTTTTGCCAAATATCACTATGAAGTCTTTACCCGAAACTGGGGCAGCCAAGGAGTCTATGATTTTTATATGCTGAATACTGAAATTTTTATTACTATATAATATCTCCTTCAGTTCAGTTCAGTTCAGTCACTCAGTCATGTCCAACTCTTTGCAACCCCATGAATCGCAGCACGCCAGGCCTCTCTGTCCATCGCCAACCCCCAGAGTTCACTCAGACTCATGTCCATCGAGTCAGTGATGCCATCCAGCCATCTCATCCTCTGTCATCCCCTTCTCGTCCTGCCCCCAATCCCTCCCAGCATCAGAGTCTTTTCCAATGAGTCAACTCTTCGCATGAGGTGGCCAAAGTACTGGAGTTTCAGCTTTAGCATCAGTCCTTCCAAAGAACACCCGAGGCTGATCTCCTTCAGAATGGACTGGTTGGATCTCGTTGCAGTCCAAGAGACTCTCAAGAGTCTTCTCCAACACCACAGTTCAAAAGCATCAATTCTTCAGCGCTCAGCTTTCTTCAAAGTCCAACTCTCACATCCATACATGACCACAGGAAAAACCATAGCCTTGACTAGACGGACCTTTGTTGGCAAAGTAATGTCTCTGCTTTTCAATATGCTATCTAGTTTGGTCATAACTTTTCTTCCAAGGAGTAAGCGTCTTTTAATTTCATGGCTGCAATCACCATGTGCAGTGATTTTGGAGCCCCAAAAAATAAAGTCTGACACTGTTTCCACTGTTTCCCCATCTATTTCCCATGAAGTGATGGGACCAGATGCCATCATCTTCATTTTCCGAATGTTCCTTCTTAAAGATTTAGTTTTCATATTTTATTTTTCTGATCTTAATATAACTTCTCATATCTCATCACTTATTGACTTTTCTAATACACATTTTCCATTATTCTTTTAATTAAAAAACTTTTACCTTTTATGTTCTTGTAAACAGCATATGTCTTTAAGTTAGGATCATGTTCAAGAGTTCACCCAGAAGATTGGTTTCTACCTATATCTGTATTCTGTGCTCAATTAATCTAATTTCTCTGGCTAGTATCTTCTAAAATGTCTTAAATGGTCTGACCTGATAACGGTACCTTGTCTTATTTCTGGTCCCACTATAGGTTTATTCTAAAAGGATAAAAAGGCAAGTATATAAAAACATATTCATCCTAGATAGATATGTACAGGCAGATATTTTCTCTTGTCTTCATACAATTTGGATGAGAAAAGAGAAAATGAGTGTGTTTAATCTGTCCTTTTGATCTATTCTCTTAGCTCTTGCTTTAAATATAATGAATTTAGGTTCACAGAGTGACTTGTACAAACTCATTAATTAACAGCTAATTAATAACAGAAAGAAACCTAAGTCATCAAGCTCTTAATATCCATCCAAGGGCCCTTTCCATTAGACTATGTCTTCAATATACATGTTTAAAATTTTATAGCACAGAAAGAATTAAATGCAAACATAATAGTTGTGAAAAAGCACTTCTAAATAACTTTTATAAGTAATGTTTAGAATCAAAATGTAGCAATTATTACAGAAGCACTCCACCTACAAGACCAAAAACAGCTCCCTCTTTTATAAAACCAATGCATCAGAAAGTCAATATATATCCTATTGATGCGCTCATTAGAAGTGGAGACTGAGTTACAAAGTTCAATAAACAACTGTTCAATGTAGCATTTCAAGTGGACGTCATTGGCCCAGCACACCAATCTATAGGTCTTCTGCTTTTAAATCAGCCATGATGCTCAGAACTTTATTTCTTCCTGAATTAGCTAACCTTTCCTCAGCATTTCATATTATTTTTAATCAAAAATTTCTCTGCTATTTATCTCTAACCTGTTTATTGACCCTGAGTTTATAGGCAAGACTCGCATATGACTGAAATTGAAAGCTGTGGGAGGCTGCAAAGTTGGGTCGTTTTTATTGAAGAGCTCAGAAGATTAACCACATGACCTTGTGATTTATAATAGCAGTTATAAGCCAAGGAGTTTCACACAATTGGATAGATTCCACAAATACCTTCTACTTTGGAACTCTCAAAGGCTGCCTTTTTCTACTAATCATTTTTACGAGTGTTGTTATTGTTAATGGATAAATAAAAGAAAAATTACTTTGAGATTAACATGCCAGATTTTAACTTTAAGCATTTTATATCCCAGAGTGTAAACTCACATTATAAAAATAGGTCCAGCTCTAAAGTATAAACAGTGTACACAGTGAATAAATAACCAGAGTAATTTTCCTAGAAGGATCTTGGATGGGAGTAAAATTAAAATGACTTTGTGAGACTGGAAAATATCCTACAAATGAAGGATGCATATAAAAGGGGGAAAGTGCCAAGAAAAATATTTAAGACTAAGAAACTCAAAATAATGTAAAATTAAAATATAATCTATAATAAAACCTTATGAATCAGTCCTCTTCTCACATACTGTTGACATCAAAAATATACAGAGAGAGGAAAAAATATATACTTTTTCATAAAGTAATATTAAAAGTGGTCCTTTCCCCCCATATCTATTCATAAGAACACCGAACACATAGTAAAGCCAAAGTTACAAAAAAGATAAAACCAATGCAAAAATTACTATTATTTTGTTTGAAATATTAAAAAAAAGTTGACTCAGGTTTACAGTATACCTAAGAAAATGTAAATGAAAATACAAAATTTTGTAGAGCTTGAATTAATGCTTGTCATTTATTTATACTTGTCAATATTCTCCCTAATGGCAAGAGAACTGAGGCAATTTACTAAACATTTGTAACAAAAAAGTGTGCAAAATGGATGGAACCATTTTTGCTCAACCCTCTCCTCCCCATCTCGTACCAGAGGTACACACCCTGGAGTGCAGGAATTGCATGGTCTGTGAACCTTATAGTGCAAGGACAGCCAACTATTTAGAACAACGTGTTCATATTCCTAAGTAGAGAGTTCGAAGAAGCCTGCTAATTTCTATAAAACATCTTTCTGGGTTCTGTATAGGCTAAAATATAATTTTATTTTTAATATTGTGATATATAAAAGGGAAGGGGATTAGAAAAGTCTTTGAAAGAAAGTATATGGGGAGCTAGGAGTGCAGCTCCTAGTCCTTCTCGCCTTTATTCTATCACCCTGGAGAATGTAAAAACAGTATCAGATATGACTCCTCATTCATGGGTGAACTTGAGAATAGAAATGGTGTTTGCTTTCTGCATGGTCGCTTCTGAAGGTTGACAATATATTATTCAGTGGGCCCTAGCACAGAACCGCAGCACTGCCCAGGGGTCTACTGAGCCAAGTAGAGGAAGAACGGCTCAGAGAAGAGGTGAAAGTTTGTATTGCTGCTGCTGCTGCTGCTGCTGCTAAGTCACTTCAGTCGTGTCCAACTCTGTGCAACCCCATAGACGGCAGCCCACCAGGCTTCCCTGGGATTCTCCAGGCAAGAACACTGGAGTGGGTTGCCATTTCCTTCTCCAATGCATGAAAGTTAAAAGTGAAAGTGAAGTCGCTCAGTCGTGTCCAACTCTTCGCAACCCCATGGACTGTAGCTTACCAAGCTCCTCTGTCCATGGATTTTCCAGGCAAGAGTACTGGAGTGGGGTGCCATTGCCTTCTCCGGTGTATTGCTAGTAGGACCCAAATAGTCACAATTGACCTTCAATCTTTCTTTAACAGAGAGTGTCACAGAAAAGCTTCCAAAAAGAAACATGCACAAAGACATCACACCCTTCAGACCCAAACAAACTGAATAGGAGGATCTCTTTCTCTACCTTTGCCCATCACGTGAGCAGCAGGCCTTTCATCCCTGCTGCCCTACCTACATGCTAGGATGAGAGTGACATCCTCAGGTGTACAGACTCAATATGAAGACATAAAGGAAGGACATTTAGAAAGAGAGCTTGAAATCCTGAGTAATTGAAGAAAGGATTATATCAAACATCTTATTGAATGTTCATCCAAGAGAAATATAAATTTCAATAACTGGATTAATTGTGGATATTATTGTGATAGATGAATCAATAATGAAGAAAAAAATGATTCCTTCTCTACGTGAATTTGGGGATCCAGAGACTGGAACCGCTCATATAAACTTTATATTTTAATATATCAACATGAGAGTCATCAGGAAAGATACACATGGTACATAGCTGATTAGTACACAATTGATTGACCTACAAGTATATACTTTACCTAAATTGGTAAAGTCCTTACTCATCAAATGTCTTACTCAGAAATGAGGATTTGGTTTTGGGCTAAGGAAATTATTAATTTGATGTGTTGCTTTTGAAATTTTGTTGTTTGCTGTTGTGTATTTTGGTGTAAGTTGGGCCATTTGGTTGAGGTTGCTTTTAAGTCTTGCCCTAGAGAGGGCGGAAATAATCAGCTCAACCTGAGTCACAAGCCCAACCCTGTAAGAATCAGAAACTCACAGAACCACTTGTGGTGAGAAGAGGACATTTCCACAAAGAAAAGATACTAAAAAAACAAAAAACAAAAAAACAAATGTGAGTTTAACACCTGTGTGAAAGAACAAGAAGACAAGTGTAGAGAGAGAGTACTTAGTCTAGTGAAAAATACTGAACTAAGAATTCCTACTGAGCTTCTTCAGAGTAAAAGAGAATAAAGAATAATATAATTGTTATTGACAACTAAAAAGAAGTGGAACAGTTAAACAAGAGAAACTTAACTGGGTAACACATAGTAGTTTTCTCAGAAGACTTATCTAATGATCCTCAAGAAAAAAGAAAAAAAAAGGAAAAGCAAGTGTTGGAGAGGACAGGAAGAAGGCATCATATACTAAACTAAAATTATGTGATACCTTATTTTGGAGAACTAAAAGAAAATCATCCACTATTTAACTATCTGATACAATGTATATTCAGAATTAAAGACCTTTGTGTGACCTTTGTTGTAGTGGTTTCCAAAGTCCAGCTGCATACCAGAATCACTAGGAAAGAAAATTCAGCCATGTCCGACTCTTTGCTATCCATGCACGGTAGCCCGCCAGGCTCCTCTGTCCATGGAATTCTCTAGGCAAGAATACTGGAGTGGGTGATGATTCCCTTCTCCAGGTGATCTTCCTGACCCAGGGACTGAACTTGGATCTTTGGCACGGCAGGCAGATTCTTTACCATTTGAGCCACCAGGGAAGCCCAGAGTCACCAGGAGTACTTATTAAAAGCAAGGATTTCAATGGTCTAGATTGAAGCCTAAGAAGCTGTACTTAATTCCCCTAGCAATTCTGATTTAGGTATCCTTGCTTGGGAACCATTGTTTTACACTGTAGTCTCAAATACTGATCATCCTAGCCAGGTGTTTGAGAAGACTTTGGACATTTGCCCATAGACCCATCTGTTTCCCTTGACCTACTCTCCCAACTCTTGTTAAGGTGGAAAGAGAGGACAGGTTGACACCATGGCCTGTTTTTCCCCGGCTGATTTCCTCTGTGGGAGGTAGTGTTAAGATATGAGATGGCAGAGGAAGGAGGGAAGGCCCGCGGTATTGCTGCCACCCCTATCACCATCCCTACCTCACACCACCCTCTCCTGAGGCTGCATTTAAAATTTTGGCCATGAGTTTTCCATGGTTTCCACTCTACCAGACTATGTTTCTTCCTTGATTCCAGCTCAGATAGACAGACCCTACTTGTAGCACTGGTTTCTGGGCTCTGGAACTCTGTCTCCTTTATTTTCTTGAGCTTTGGAGGGCTCTGGAGGAGAAAGTTGCTTTCAGCTGCCAATGATCTCAAGGTTGCCTCCCAGTCCCCTGTTCAAACTCTCAGGTCTTCCACCATCCATGTAACCAATTCTCTGTATTCAATTATTTCAATTTAAAAACATAAAATGGATTTTGACCAGATCATGTCTGATACTGTGTGGTTAACTGACAGGTAAATATATTTCAAATACAAAACACATACGTGATGATGCTGATATTTCAGATAATAGTTCAAAAGGCAAAGATCCCTATAGACATGTATTATTAATACAACCATGATTTGTATTTTTCATTTACAGGACTACCACAGCAGTACATTAGAATGGAGGTGAGTTTTATTATTGCATAGAGAAAAAACAGTATGCTCAGAAAACAGCTTTTTCAACACATGTTTTAACATATCTTTAATTGAAAACTCATGTTCCACCCAATAATAGATGGAAATGTTATCTGTGGCCTAAAACTTCTGATAACAGAAGTTACCAATCATTACATCATAAAAGAAGTTTCCTACAGTTCCTCTGGAATGGAAAACTTATGATCTTCAGAGATACATCAAACCATATGCTTAATATATATTAAATGTATATTTGATTTTGGTAAAACTGATATTCAAACATTTACTGATAGCAATTTTTTATGTATTTTGAACACAAGTATTTGATAAAAGACTTTCATGGGAGAACAAAATATTATAAAGATTTACTTATGTGGAAATTCTAGGAGACTGCTTTTTCAGGAAGAATTGGTGTTTTTGAACTATGCTGTTGGAGAAGACTCTTGAGAGTCCCTTAGACTGCAAGGAGATCCAACCAGTCAATCTTAAAAGAAATCAGTCGTGAATATTCATTGGAAGGACTGATGCTGAAGCTGAAACTCCAATACTTTGGCCACCTGATGCAAAGAACTGACTCATTTGAAAAGACGCTAATGCTGGGAAAGATTGAAGGTGGGACGAGAAGGGGATGACAGAGGATGAGATGGTTGGATGGCATCACCAACTCAATGGACATGAGTTTGAGTAAGCTCTGGGAGTTGGTTATGGTCAGGGAGCCTGGTATGCAGCAGTCCATGGGGTCGCAAAGAGTCAGAAAGGACTGAGTGACTGAACTGAACTGAACTTTTTCAGTGTATCTCCAAACATTCTTTTATTGCCATCACTGGTTATTATAGACAACTATGTGACACATTTAACTATTTACACAAAATTATATTACCCAAGCTTCTATTAGCAATATGAACACCATCAATAGCTAGAAACTTGTGAACATAGAAATTTTCACCAATTAGCAGAATAAAATAATAACATACTAAAGCATTTTCTGAAAAGATTATTTATTATACCTTAGGTAGGTTCAATTCAGTCACTCAGTCATGTCTGACTCTTTGCAACCCCATGAATAGCAGCATGCCAGGCCTCCCAGTCCATCACCAACTACCAGAGTTCACTCAAACTCACGTCCATCGAATCAGTGATGCCATCCAGCCATCTCATCCTCTGTCATTCCCTTCTCCTCCTGCCCCCAATCCCTCCCAGCATCAGAGTCTTTTCCAATGAGTCAACTCTTCGCATGAGGTGGCCAAAGTACTGGAGTTTCAGCTTTAGCATCAGTCTTTCCGAAGAAATCCCAGGGCTGATCTCCTTTAGAATGGACTGGTTGGATCTCCTTGCAGTCCAAGGGACTCTCAAGAGTCTTCTCCAGCACCACAGTTCAAAAGCATCAATTCTTTGGCGCTCAGCCTTCTTCACAGTCCAACTCTCACATCCATACATGATCACTGGAAAAACCATAGCCTTGACTAGACGGACCTTTGTTGGCAAAGTAATGTCTCTGCTTTTGAATATGCTATCTAGGTTGGTCATAACTTTCCCTCCCAGGAGTAAACGTCTTTTAATTTCATGGCTGCAATCACCATCTGCAGTGATTTTGGAGCCCCTAAAAATAAAGTCTGACACTGTTTCCACTGTTTCCCCATCTATTTCCCATGAAGTGATGAGACCAGATGGGGTGATCTTCATTTTCTGAATGTTGAGCTTTAAGTCAACTTTTTCACTCTCCTCTTTCACTTTCATCAAGAGGCTTTTTCATTCCTTTTCACTTTCTGCCATAAGAGTGGTGTCCTCTGCATATCTGAAGTTATTGATATTTCTCTTGGCAATCTTGATTCCAGCTTGTGCTTCTTCCAACCCAGCGTTTCTCAAGATGTATTCTGCACAACCAATCACAAATCACCAACTAGGCTTTACACCTCAGCCAATCAGTAAGTTCCTTACTTTGCTTCCATGTTCCCTATATCTCCCCAGCTCTTTTCAGTTGAGCTCCTAACACTTTTGCTTTGGTATTGCTTGGCTTGAATAGACTTTTGTTCCAATAAACTCTTAAAATTTTTAATGTATCTCGGATTTGTTTTTAACAAGATGAACAAATAGCAAAGTTTTCTGCCTTCATAGAGTTTTCACTCTAAAAGAGAAATAGGGATTGTGTGTAAATTAAGCTATAATATAGGGGCGGTGGCTGCGGTCTAACTCAATGAAACTAAGCCATGTCCTGTGGGGCCACCCAAGATGGGCGGGTCATTGTGGAGAGGTCTGACAGAATGTGGTCCACTGGAGAAGGGAATGGCAAACCACTTCAGTATTCTTGCCTTGAGAACCCCACGAACAGTACAAAAAGGCAAAAAGATAGGATACTGAAAGAGGAACTCCCAAGGTAGGTTAAGTGCCCAATATGCTACTGGAGATCAGTGGGGAAATAACTCCAGAAAAATGAAGGGATGGAGCCAAAGCAAAACCAATACCCATTTGGGGATGTGACTGATGATAGAAGCAAGGTCCAATACTGTAAAGAGCAATATTGCATAGGAACCTGGAATGTCAGGTCCATGAATCAAGGCAAATTGGAAGTGGTTAAACAGGAGATGGCAAGAGTGAACATCGACATTTTAGAAATCAGGGAAATAAAATGGACTGGAATGGATGAATTTAACTCAGATGACCATTATATCTACTACTGCTGGCAGGAATTCCCTAGAAGTAATGGAGTAGCCATCATGGTCAACAAAAGAGTCCAAAAGGCAGTACTTGGATGCAATCTCAAAAACAACAGAATGATCTCTGTTCGTTTCCAAGGCAAACCATTCAATATCACAGTAATCCAAGTCTATGCCCCAACCAGTAACGGTGAAGAAGCTGAAGTTGGACGGTCCTATGAAGACCTACAAGACCTTTTAGAACTAACACCCAAAAAAGATGTCCTTTTCATTATAGTGGACTGGAATGCAAAAGTAGGCAGTCAAGAAACACCTGGAGTAACAGGCAAATTTGGCCTTGGAATACGGAATGAAGCAAGGCAAAGACTGATAGAGTTTTGCCAAGAGAATGCACTAGTCATAACAAACACCCTCTTCCTACACATGGACATCACCAGATGGTCAACACCAAAATCAGATTGATTCTATTCTTTGCAGCCAAAGACGGAGAAGTTCTATACAGTCAGCAAAAACAAGACCAGGAGCTGACTGCGGCTCAGATCA
>NW_011495038.1:2657896-2660596 GCF_000754665.1 Bison bison bison | reverse complement strand
AAATGTCTATTTAGCTCTTTGGCCCATTTTTTGATTGGGTCATTTATTTTTCTGGAATTGAGCTGTAGGAGTTGCTTATATATTTTTGAGATTAGTTGTTTGTCAGTTGCTTCATTTGCTATTATTTTCTCCCATTCTGAAGGCTGTCTTCTCACCTTGCTTATAGTTTCCTTTGATGTGCAGAAGCTTTTAAGTTTAATTAGGTCCCATTTGTTTATTTTTGCTTTTATTTCCAATATTCTGGGAGGTGGGTCATAGAGGATCCTGCTGTGATGTATGTCGGAGAGTGTTTTGCCTATGTTCTCCTCTAGGAGTTTTATAGTTTCTGCTCTTATGTTTAGATTTTTAATCCATTTTAAGTTTATTTTTGTGTATGGTGTTAGAAAGTGTTTTAGTTTCATTCTTTTACAAGTGGTTATTCAGTTTTCCCAGGACCACTTGTTAAATAGATTATCTTTAATCCATTGTATATTCTTGCCTCCTTTGTCAAAATTAAGGTGTCCATAGGTGCATGGATTTATCTATGGGCTTTCTATTTTGTTCCATTGATCTATATTTCTGTCTTAAAGTCTACAAGCAATAAATGCTATAGAGGGTGTGGAGAAAAGGGAATCCTCTTACACTGTTGGTGGGAATGCAAACTAGTACAGCCACTATGGAGAAGAGTGTGGAGATTCCTTAAAAACTGGAAATAGAACTGCCTTATGATCCAGCAATCCCACTGCTGGGCATACACACTGAGGAAACCAGAAGGGAAAGAGACACGTGTACCCCAGTGTTCATCGCAGCACTGTTTATAATAGCCAGGACATGGAAGCAACCTAGATGTCCATCAGCAGATGAATGGATAAAAAAGCTATGGTACGTATACACAATGGAGTATTACTCAGCCATTAAAAAGTATACATTTGAATCAGTTCTAATGAGGTGGATGAAACTGGAGCCTATTATACAGAGTGAAGTAAGCCAGAAAGAAAAACACCAATACAGTATACTAACGCATATATATGGAATTTAGAAAGATGGCAACAATAACCCTGTATGTGAGACAGCAAAAGAGACACTGATGTATAGAACAGTCTTTTGGACTCTGTGGGAGAGGGAGAGGGTGGGATGATTTGGGAGAATAGCATTGAAACATGTATAATATCATATGTAAATGAGTCACCAGTCCAGGTTCGATGCACGATACTGGATGCTTGGGGCTGGTCCACTGGGACGACCCAGAGGGACAGTATGGGGAGGAAGGAGGGAGGAGGGTTCAGGATGAGGAACACATGTATACCTGTGGTGGATTCATTTTGATACATGGCAAAACCAATACAATATTGTAAAGTTAAAAAATAAAATAAAAAGCAAAGGAGAAAAGGAAAGATATAAGCATCTGAATGTAGAGTTCCAAAGAATAGCAAGAAGAAATAAGAAAGCCTTGCTCAGTGATCAATGCAAAGAAATAGAAGAAAGCAACAGAATGGGAAAGACTAGAGATTTCTTCCAAAAAATTAGAGATACCAAGGGAACATTTCATACAAAGATGGGCTTGATAAGGGACAGAAATGGTATGGACCTAACAGAAGCAGAAGATATTAAGAAGAGGTGGCAAGAATATACATAAGAACTGTACATATGTATCTTATGTATATAAGATACATAATATCTTCACGACCAAGATAATCAAGATGGTGTGATCACTCACCTAGAGCCAGACATCCTGGAATGTGAAGTCAAGTGGGCCTTAGAAAGCATCACTACGAACAAAGCTAGTGGAGGTGGTGGAATTCCAGTTGAGCTATTTCAAATCCTGAAAGATGATGCTGTGAAAGTGCTGTACTCAATATGCCAGCAAATTTGGAAAACTCAGCAGTGGCCACAGGACTGGAAAAGGTCAGTTTTTATTCCAATCCCAAAGAAAGCCAATGCCAAAGAATGGTCAAACTACCACACAATTGCACTCTTCTCACACACTAGTAAAGTAATGCTCAAATTCTCAAAGCCAGGCTTCAGCAATACATGAACCGTGAAGTTCCAGATGTTCAAGCTGGTTTTAGAAAAGGCAGAGGAACCAAAGATCAAATTGCTAACATCTGCTGGGTCATCGAAAAAGCAAGGGAGTTCCAGAAAAACATCTATTTCTGCTTTATTGACTAAGCCAAAGCCTTTGACTGTGTGGATAACAATAAACTCTGGAAAATTCTGAAAGAGATTGGAATACCAAACCACCTGACCTGCCTCTTGAGAAATCTATATGCAAGTCAGGAAACAACAGTTAGAACTGGACACGGAACAACAGACAGGTTCCAAATAGGAAAAGGAGTACGTCAAGGCTGTATATTGTCACCCTGCTTACTTAACTTCTATGCAGAGTACATCATGAGAAACCCTGGCTGGAGGAAGCACAAGCTGGAATCAAGATTGCCGGGAGAAATATCAATAACCTCAGATATGCAGATGACACCACCCTTATCCAGAAAGTGAAGAGGAACTAAAAAGCCTCTTGATGAAAGTGAAAAAGGAGAGTGAAAAAGTTGGCTTAAAGGTCAACATTCAGAAAACGAAGATCATGGCATCTGGTCCCATCAATTCATGGAAAATAGATGGGGAAACAGTGTCAGACTTTATTTTGTGGGGCTTCAAAATCACTGCAGATGGTGACTGCAGCCATGAAGTTAAAAGACGCTTACTCCTTGGAAGGAAAGTTAT
>NW_011495038.1:2655790-2657721 GCF_000754665.1 Bison bison bison | reverse complement strand
AAAAGCAGAGTCATTACTTTGTCAACAAAGGTCCATCTAGTCAAGGCTATGGTTTTTCCAGTGATCATGTATGGATGTGAAAGTTGGACTGTGAAGAAAGCTGAGCGCCGAAGAATTGATGTTTTGAGCTGTGGTGTTGGAGAAGACTCTTGAGAGTCCCTTGGACTGCAAGGAGATCCAATCAGTCCATTCTAAAGGAGATCAGCCCTGGGTGTTCTTTGGAAGGAATGATGCTAAAGCTGAAACTCCAGTACTTTGGCCACCTCATGTGAAGAGTTGACTCATTGGAAAAGACTCTGATGCTGGGAGGGATTGGGGGCAGGAGGAGAAGGGGACGACAGAGGATGAGATGGCTGGATGGCATCACCGACTCGATGGATGTGAGTTTGAGTGAACTCCGGGAGTTGGTGGTGGACAGGGAGGCCTGGCTTGCTGCAATTCATGGGGTCGCCAAGAGTCGGACATGATTGAGCGACTGAACTGAACTGAACTGTCCTTGTGTTTCACTTTCATTACCTTGAGCCATTATGTGCCTAGATTTTGGTTTGCTAATATAGGCTGCGCCAATATTAGAACCACCTCTGTCTAATGGCCTCCTGCTTATCAGTCTGTCCACAGAATTTAGGACAGTACCTGGCACAGAGTAAGTCCTGAGAGAATATTTATAGTGTTGAAATAAACTGAACTTAATTACATTGAATTAATTAAGAGGTTTAAGTGTCTAATTCATAATTTGTATAGAAATAATTCTAGGCCATCATACTAGTCCCTAATACTATGTTATTTTCTTTATCTTTACTCTGGAAAAAGAGAGAGAGAGAATGAGACTCCAACCATCCACTAAAAGTCAGAAGACTAGGCATGAAGTGAGAGCAAGACTTACCCAGTAGTTATTGAAATGGTTCTCTGATACCCTCACTTTGAACACAGTTCCAGTTGGACCACTGTGACAAAATACCATACACAGCAAATCTTTTCTTACAGTTCTAAAGGCCAGGAAGTCCAAGGTCTAGATACGACTAAATTCACTATCTGGGAATGGCACACTTTCTGGTTCATAGACAGCTGTTTTTTCACTGTGTCCTCACAATGTAGAAGCACCTCTTTTATTTTATTTTTTTAATTTTATTTTATTTTTAAACTTTACATAATTGTATTAGTTTTGCCAAATATCAAAATGAATCCGCCACAGGTATACATGTGTTCCCCATCCTGAACCCTCCTCCCTCCTCCCTCCCCATACCATCCCTCTGGGTCGTCCCAGTGCACCAGCCCCAAGCATCCAGTATCGTGCATCGAACCTGGACTGGCAACTCGTTTCTTACATGATATTTTACATGTTTCAATGCCATTCTCCTAAATCTTCCCACCCTCTCCCTCTCCCACAGAGTCCATAAGACTGTTCTATACATCAGTGTCTCTTTTGCTGTCTCGTACACAGGGTTATTGTTACCATCTTTCTAAATTCCATATATATGCGTTAGTATACTGTATTGGTGTTTTTCTTTCTGGCTTACTTCACTCTGTATAATAGGCTCCAGTTTCATCCACCTCATTAGAACTGATTCAAATGTATTCTTTTTAATGGCTGAGTAATACTCCATTGTGTATATGTACCACTGCTTTCTTATCCATTCATCTGCTGATGGACATCTAGGTTGCTTCCATGTCCTGGCTATTATAAACAGTGCTGCAATGAACATTGGGGTACATGTGTCTCTTTCCCTTCTGGTTTCCTCAGTGTGTATGCCCAGCAGTGGGATTGCTGGATCATAAGGCAGTTCTATTTCCAATTTTTAAGGAATCTCCACACTGTTCTCCATAGTGGCTGTACTAGTTTGCATTCCCACCAACAGTGTAAGAGGATTCCCTTTTCTCCACACTCTCTCCAGCATTTATTATTTGTAGACTTTTGGATCACAGCCATTCTG